>NC_081435.1:40372005-40672005 GCF_949786415.1 Peromyscus eremicus
TCGGTGTGGGGAAAAAAATGGCCGCTGTTCTAGAGAGAGTCAAGATACTTACTCACAGCTATGTGCTCACATCCAAAATGCACTATTACCATATATACTACCATGCAGTGCTACTTCACCATCATTCCATGGCTCTGAGAAGGGGACGCTCATTCTCATGAAATAATAACATCTCCCAGAAATAAACCTGTCATCGTAACTATTGCTGTCGTAATTTGTTATGTGAAATATCACACGAGAGCCTATACTTTCTTGAAAAAAAAATAGCATTAAAAACTGTCACTAGGGTTGATTCCAAAATAGCTTAGACTTATGTTAAATGTTATTCACTTAAACACAAAAACTGTGAGAAGATAAAAGGGAGAGAACTCAAAATAAGATGATCTTTTTTAATCTTTCTCTCCTGTTCTTCCATACTGTAGTGTTTGAGATTAGGCAAAACTTTCTACCTTGGTCCTCATATTTCATAATCTCTTCCCAGTATATCTTGTTCTGCCAACCCTCAAACTATAATTGTATCATCTTTTGCTCACCTGAGATTTCAGATCTCTTTTAAATACATCTTTTTTTCTGATTTAAAATCACTATGCTTAACAGCACAATGTTGTGATTGTATAGCTTTCTTTTCTCTGTTACCCTTGCATATTTAATTTTCATAGCAAATGGTATGTTTGTCTTTTTACACAGTCCCAAGGAGTGAGTATTTTTTACTTCCTCTTCTCACAGCTGATGATCACAATTTCCCAATGCAACCTTATTCTTGTGGGTGCTTGTTACCCTGTCCAATTTATCTACATCTTGCATCAGTTGTAAATTACTAGAGATGCCTCTACAGACATAGCTGATAGTTTGAAAACAGATTTTATTCTCAGACATTTTAAAAAATTTCATCTCCTTTGCATATCTAACACGCACACATACACACACACACACACACACACACACACACACACACACACACACACACTGCTATGCTTCTGTTTCAAGGTGCTAGTTCCTCCAACATTATCAACCAATACAACTTTTCTCAGGAAGTCAAATTAGGAAAAAGTGGAAGGTCCCACTATTATATTCTTAAAGCAGTCCGTGTAGATTCTTAGGAGGATCCTGATCACATATTAAGTTCTGTGTCACGATCAAATTTTCTGTACAGAACGCTCTATGAGTGGCATAAAAAAAAGTCATTGTCTACTTTAGATTTGAATTCTTGCTATGTATATAAAAAGTTATATCCATAACTGTACTGTTCTTATAATAAATACAGAGGAATAATTACAATAAATCATCGTGCTAGTGGGGTCCACATGTTATACTTTAGTGTTGTTAATGTTGTGCGGCTCCTGTAGCTCTAGTTCAGATATTTACTTCCCTTGGGAGATTCTCCAGTTCTGATTCCCAAGACCTAGTTCTTACTCATCCTTCTTAGAATACATGAGATATATATAGTCAATTTCCTTTCCTTATTATACTACATCAGAAGTGTCTCTAGGGCCTTTCTCTCCTTTTATTGAAAATAGAATATTTGCTGATATAATATGTGTTGCTTATGGTTTCCCCTCCCTCTACTCCTCTGAGTTCCTCCCCACCTCCCCTCCCATCCAGATCCACCTTCTTCTGTCTCTCCTTAGAAAACAAACAGGCTTCTCAGGAATAATAATAAAATAAAATAGATAAAAAACAAAAAAAAACTAAGAAAACAGAATAGGACTAAATAAACAAACAGAAGGAAAAGAGCCCAAGAAAAGGCACAGGAAACAGATATGAACCAGAGACCCATGCATCAACACACTCAGGAATCCCATAAAAACACTAAATTGGAAGCCGTCATATATACGCAAAGGATCTGTAGGAGAAAAGAAGAGTGGAAAAATATTATATATGTATATACGTGTGTGTGTGTGTGTGTGTGTGTGTGTGTGTGTGTAATATATATGAACTAAAAGCAAACTAACAAGATAAAACCAAAATAAATATATAAAAAGGAAAACCCCTGACACAACATTATGAAACAAGGAACTTCCAAAGAAACCACTGCATCTGTTTTCTGTTGGCCATCTACTGCTGAGCACGCAGCCTACCATTAAGAGCAGTCTATTTCCCCTGTGAGACCCCCTGGAGGAAACTAAATTTTCATTTACAAGTGATTATCAATTGGAGATGACTTCTAGGTTAGGGATGGGGTGTGTGTCCACTTCTCCTTTCAGCTCTAGGACCCCATCTGGCACAGCCTCATGCTGGCCTTGTGAATGCTGCCTCAGTCTCTGTGAGTTCGTATCAGCTTTGATCTTGTTGATATGTCATCCTCTTCTAGACGTTTCCTGAACCCTAAGGGGAGGAATTTGATGGAGACATCTTATAACAGAATTTACTTTTGGGCCACCAACAAACTCCCAAAATCATGGCAGGGGAATTTACTAGTTTTGAATGCTCAGCCTAGCTTAAGCTTATTTTTGGCTAGCTGTTTGAACTTAAATGAACCTGTTTCTCTTTATCTGCCTTTTGCCTCAGGGCTGTTTTCTTTTCTTTCCTCCTGCATACCTTACTTTTACTGCTTCTCATGTCTGCTGGCTGGTGGCTGCCTGGCTTCTTGCCCTGTGCATCTCCCTCATTCTCTCCTTCTTCTCACATCTTTCTTCTCCTGAGCCTAGATTTCGCCTTCTACTTATTCTTTCTCCCTCCTATCCCTGCCTATCCTGTCTCTGCCTAGCTAATGACCATTAAGCTCTTTATTAGACCAATCAGGTGCAGGTAAGATGAAACAAATACAACACATCTTAACATAATTAATCAAATGCAACATAAACAAATATAACACATGGCAGGGCAGTGGTGGTGCACACCTTTAATCCCAGCACTCGGGGGGGCAGAGCCAGGCAGATCTCTGTGAGTTCAAGGACAGCCTGGGCTACAGAGTGAGATCCAGGAAAGGTGCAAAGCTACACAGAGAAACCTTGTTTCAGAAAAAAAAAAATGTAACACATCTTTGCCTAAGTTAAATAATATTCCACAACAACATCCCATTTAGTGGTGGGTGTTTCAAGGTTTCTCACTCTCTGCATAAGTCTGACTATGGGTCTCTGTATTCCCCATCTGTTATGGGAGAAAGCTTCTCTGATTATGCCTGAGCAAGGCAATGATCTGTGAGTATAGAAAAATATAATTAGGAGTCACTTGTCACTTTTTTTTTAACATTAGTGTTTGGTTTACTAACCAATCTAGTTTCAGGTTTTTGATCACCCATAAAAACAGATATACTGAACCTGATAGAATAGAAAGTGGGGAATAGTCTTGAACTCAATGGCACAGGAAAGGACTTTCTGAACAGAACACTCATAGCACAGACACTAAGATCAACAATTAATAATGGAACCTCTTGGAACTGGTAAGTTTCTGCACAGCAAAGAACACCATCATTTAGACAAAGAGGCAGCCTACAGAATGGGAAAAGACTTTTACCAACTACACATCCATTAGAGGGATAATATCCAAAATATATAAAGAACACAAAAAAATAAGGAATCAAGCAAACAACAAATAATTATCATAAAAGGAAACTCAAATGGCTGAAAAACACTTTAAAGAAATATTTAACATCCTCAGTCATCATAGAAATGCAAATCAAAGTTACTTTGAGATTTCATCTTACACCTGTCAGGATAGCTAAGATTAATAAATTAAATTACAACTCATGATGACTAGGATATGTAGTAGAGGGGATGCTCATTCATTGCTGGTGGAAGTGAAAACTTGTACAGGAGATCAGTGTGGTGATTCTTCAGGAAGACAGGAATCAATCTACCGCAAGATTCAGCTATATCACACTTGGGCATTTATTCAAAGATGCTTCATCCTAATACAGAAATTCTTTCTCAACCATATTCTTTGCTGCTCTATTCATAATAGCTAGAAACTAGAAACAACCTAGATGTCTCTCAACAGAAGAATGGATAAAGAAAATTTATATTTACACAATGGAATATTACCCAGCCACTAAAAATGAAACCATGAAATTTGTGAGTAAATGGATGCAACTGGAAAAACACCATTCTTAGTGAAGTATCCCAGACTCAGAGATACAAATATGATAGGTATTTGCTCATATGTGGTAATTACCTGCTAAGTAAATGGTAACCAAGTTACAATCCATAAAACCACAAGGGTTAGTAATAGAGTAAGGGACAGGGGAAGGGGCTGATAGATCACCCTAGGAAAGGGAAATCGAATAGATAGAGATGGATACATGGTGGGACTGTAAAAGGGGTAATCATGTGGAGAAAGGGAGGGAAAATGGAGGTGATGAAGGCAATAACAGTGAGAGACAGCTAAAATTAAAGGCCATTTGGTAGGTAGTATGGAAGCCTAATGCAATATAAACTTCCTAAAATAGATACATATAGGAAGATAATCTAAATGAAATTGCCAAATAATGGGAGAGACAGACTCCAGCTGGCCATCTCTTGTCACTAAATGAAGCTTCCAGTACTAGGATTGTGTTACATGTAGTTGAGATGTTGGTAAAAGTTGCATGGTGTTTGTTTGTTTCCACAAACTCCTCCCATGTGCCTAACTCTCAAGTTGGTAGCCCTTCTTTTTCAATTATTATTGTTACATACACATGTGTGTATTCACAGAAAAAAAATGTATATATATAAATTACTGAGTCTGTCTTTGTGTATATATCATTTTAGGGATGACCATCGTGCATTGGACAATCAATAAAGGACTTATCCCTGGGAAAGGCTAATTCTCTTTTAGCAGTTATTAGTTGCTTGTAGGTATAAGACCAGAACAATCATATTAATGGGTATGTTAACCTCTTAAATACTTAGACTTATAGCTGCTAACCACTGCCTAAACTGCCTGGCTTTTCTGGAATCTTTTTTTGTTTGTCAATCATTTTTTTCATACTACAAAGAGAACTGACTATATTTGAGCCATGATTAGATGGAAAAAAAAACAAAAAGACAATAACTGTTGGGTTTTCTTTTTGCTTTTAAGATGAGATATATGAACATGTTGCAGCTTTTAGGAAAATATAAAGATGAGGAATGCAAAAATTAAGGTGAGACAATTAATAGAAAAATGTCTGAGAGCTTAGAGAAACAATGTAACAGCATAAGAATTTATCTATAGAAATGGGATTAAAGACAACATTCTGAGTAACACTAACCAACACAGACAAATGGAAGAAGAGGTAATGAGAGTACTTGGTTTTATATTTTTCCAAAACCTTTTGAGGCATATATAACAAGGTATGTATTTATGAGACATACTGTGATATGGCTACACATTTATGAGGTGTGCTAATAAAAATAGGGAAATTAGCATTTCAATACTTCCATCATGTTTTGTTGAAGTTTGCTTGTGGTTTCCTGTTTGGAATGGGTAGCTAAGTGGATAAATGAAGGACTGATAGCTGGGGTGGGGGGCAGTGATCAGGGTGATTCGGCCATCTGTGTTTATCAATTGGCTCCTTGTCAAAGTCAGGCTCTTGCTGTGTCAGAGAGACTAGAATATAAGGATGCTATCTTTTTTTGATGATTACATTTCAAAGGGATAGCTCTCAAGTGCTTGGGGCATTCTTAAGGCTTGAAATCGGTGAGAGTAGAGGAAAGACTTGCATCTCAAAGAAACAGAGAAATAATTTACAACTGAAAGTTTTCAAAGTTAATAAATATTCCAAAGCAAATCAGTAGTCTACATTCAGGAAGAATCTTTTATAGAGTTTAGTCAAGCTGAAGGGAATGTTGCAGCCACTTTGGATGCTTTAAAGCCAGAAGAGATTCATGAATGACAATGAATTGAACATGAGACCCTGAGAGGAGTTAGTCCAGCTATACACTCTGGACTCTACCTCAATCCTCTAGGTTGTCATAGAATTTGATTTAACTGGAACTACGGTTTTGCTGAGTGTTATGTTGATACAACTGAGGTGTGGTGAAGTTGAGATAGATGTAAACAAGAGATGAAAGTCCATGACTTTTAAGAAAGTACCATTTGAGGAAAGAGAACATGGAGATACAATGCACATTACGAAAAGCAATAGCTTCGTTGATTCGAAAGAGTGGGTGGTGTGGGTGAGGAGATTTGAGTCAAGACGAGAAGAGGTAGGGTCACAGTTGTGATGGATAGCACTGATGAGGTGGATGTTGAAGAGGAGAGCTGTTGATAGGTGGTACAGTGCAAGAGGGGCAGAGGCAAGATCACATGTGTAACTGAGAATCTAAGGTTTGAAGAGTTCAAACACAAGGCAATTTCATCACCAAGAATAGTGCATGTTAGTGAATAAAGGGGAATCATTCTACAGTAAAAAAATCTTTAACTTATGAGTTAGACCCGAGGCAAGGCCTGTGAACAAATCATATTTAAAATAGATGTAACTTTTCCCTGTTGCTCAATGGTTCACCACACATTGGTATGGTATGGAGTGAGTACTACTAGAAAGACAAACTTCGTTCTCTTAAGTCACTTCATTCAAAAGGTTTTGAAAATGCATCAGAACAACAATGACATCCCACTGAAGACTGTTAGGGGTTAAGGGTTTCTTTATTCCTTAATGTATACCCTCCCTTCATTATAAACAAGTGCAAAGAATTTATTTTTTTATTCTTTGCAGAAGATACTTAGTAAGAAAAGAAAATATTTAAAAGCTTCTCACACACCAGTGTGGCTAGATGATCTTCCATGGTCATCACAAACAGAGGATGACCCTTTGCTGCCTTGAAAAGGATATTCAGCAGCAATTTCTATTTCATAAATACTCCCACTTCCCCACCTCAGATTCTCCAGGGGGAAATAAATACTCATATATTCAGATTGCAACTTCAGCATAGTGCTGTATTCCGTGAAAGCCTCACTTAAATGCTTCTATTTGCATCAAACAGCAAATTTCTTCTGAGGGTCAATAAGCCAGTGTTTCTGAAAATGTTTGAGAACTGCATCCTATTTCAGTTTCTGGGAACATTTAATAATAAGAAACTGGCTCTCCATGAATCCAAGTCACAGAATCACACTCTCCCTAGACTGTACCTGGCCTTTGCGACGAAACCTGCAGCAACTGGCTAAAGGCTGCATGTGAGAGAACTCTGGTTCCTGCTTCTGGAACTATCCTCCTTTAATTGTTCTTTATGTTAAGTGACTTTGCTTGTCATTCGTCTTCCATCTGTGGCTCATAACTAAAAGTTAGAATTCAAAGATCTGGAGGACGTTTTTGAAGGCTTTATTTTGAATGTGATTATAATTAAATGACATCCTTTTAAAAAGTAATATAACAATAGTCATCAATTTCTTTTCCCTGCTATGTCAAAACCTCTTTACCAAAATTAATTAGCTGATTCAGTGATCATTGAGTGCCAAATTTTCTTCAGGAGCATAATTAGAAATTAAATAATTGCTAATTTTTGTAAATAATCAGTGTGCTAAACTTTTGAACTGGCCATGTAAAAATGACAAATTTGTACATAAAAGATTTCCAGACCCAGAGGCACTTTGGCCTTGCCAGGACACATCCCAAAAAATGAATTCATTTTGATACTATCTCCACTGTACTGACAAAGTTCTGTAAGGTTAGGAATAGACGTGAAACTTAAATATCAATTTTAAGACTTAATTTTTTTCATTTAAAATTATTTGTACATGCAATTCTGTGTGGATGGGTACATGTGAGTGAAGTTGCCTGCAGACACCAGAGACAACAGATTCCTTGTTGTTTAGGTGGATTCCTGGAGTTTAGGTGATGTGAGCCACTGGGTGTGGATGCTGGGAACAGAACTTGGGTGTCTTGTGTGCTCCTAACAGCCAAAGCATCTCTGCAACCTCAAATTTCAGGTCATTAGATCTGAAATACTCTTATTTTTACATCTCAATGGTAAGTTAGCATGGTATTCTCTTACAAGCCACCACAAAATTATGATCTTCAACAGGAATGTCTTACCTTAAAATAGATATTACTCCACAAAATATCCTTGTTCTTACTCAGTCAGCATACATTTGCTTTAGTAGTAACTCCCAAATTATCAAGGCTCTGAAATGGATCTAAAAAAAGAAATTTTGCTAAAAATATGTGATAGTATCCAGATACAAGCACACTCACAAACACATGAACACACACTCCTACACACACACACACACACACACACACACACATACACACACAGAGAGTTATATTCTAATATGACTTTTAAAATATTAGTTTGCTCAAATTTCTTATGTAAAATAAAACATGAAATCATTCATTTGTAATGTCTCTAGAGTCTTCACAGAAGCATGCTCCCCACTGACCATTTTCAAATCAAGAATATAAGGCACAAGTATGGTTAATTCATAACAATTACTTCTAAATCTTGCATTAAGTCGTAATTATATACAATGGAGAAGTGTTGGTAAGAAGACAGAAAGAGTCATTTAGTTTTAGAGTTTTAAACTCCATGATTTTCTTTGCAAGGAGTTAAAAAAAAGTTTTGTTTTGTTTTTTTATTTACTATATAGAAAAAAAAAGTGTCAGTGAAAGAATTTCCTGGCATGTGCTAGGAATTGGTTTGCAAATATTTGGATCATGTCCTAATGACAAGAATGGTCTTATTTGCCTTTCCCACTCCCAGACACAGACATTCTTGTTTGTTTTCAGACATTCATCTATATGAACTCTTGGCCAAGAAGGAAGAGAGACAAAAGATTATAGAGAAGGCTGACTATTCTGCTCTTCTTCCAAAAGTAATGTTCTCTATTGGTGAGACCTCATGTAGAAGTGCTGTACTTAAGGGTGAATAGCTGGGTGGCGGTGGCACACACCTTTAATCCCAGGACTCTGTGATCTCTGTGAGTTCGAGGCCAGCCTGGTCTACAGAGCAAGAACAGGGTGCTAGAGAAGTTCCCAGGAATCCACAAGGATGATCCCACCTTAGACTACTAGCAATAGTCAAGAAGGTGCCTAAACTCATCTACTCTGGTAATCAGATTAGTGAATACCCTAAATGTCATCATAGAGCCTTCATCCAGTGATTGATGGAAGCAGATACAGAGATCCACGGCTGGGAGCCAGGCTGAGCTCCATGAGTCCAACCAATGAGAAAGAGGAGGGATTCTATAAGCAAGTGACATTGAGATCATGATGGGAAGACATACAGAGACGACCAGCCAAAGTAGTAGAAACTCATGAACTGTGGACCAATAGCTATGAAGCCCCCATGGGACTGGACTAGGTCCTCTAGATACATGAGACAGTCATTTAGTTTGAACTGTATAGACAGCCCCCAGGCAGGGGGATCGGGATCTGTTCCTGATGCATGAACCAGCTTTTTGGAGCCCAGTGCCTAAAGTGTGACACCTTGCCCAGCCTTGGTGCACAGGGGAGGGTCTTGGACCTGCCTCAGCTGAATATACTAGGCTCTGCTGACTCCCCATGAGACACCTTGCCTTGGAGGAAGTAGGAATGGAGGTTGGGTTGTGGGGGGAAGGCTGGGGAATGGGAAGAGGGAGGAGGGGGAATCTGTGGTTGGTATGTAAAATGAATAGAAAATTTCTAATGAATTTTTTTAAAAGGGTGAATAACTGAGACTTTAGTGGATGGTTATAGCATCTGATTCTCTAATCTAATGCTTGTCATATAGAATCATAAAGGAAGACCATATCCCTTAAGTAAGGTAATTGGATATTCTTTTTTTTACAATTTTCTTTATTCTTGAGAATTTCCTACATGTATATAATTAAATAGGATCACATCTACACCATTTTCCCCAACATATCTCCTGCCAACGTCATGTCTTTTCTATAACTCACCAATTCTAATTAGTGTTGCCCATATATGCAACCATCCACTGGAACATGGAAAACCTACCAATGCATGTTATTATTAATTAATCAATGACAGAAGTAAAATTATTCTAATTTTTTTCATCGTAAGTTTCAAAGAAACTGATTTCTTTTAAGATACAGCAACTACTACTACTGAATAGCGATGTTAAAGTAATATTATGGAATAAACCTGATTTTGTGCTTTTTGTGCAAATGCAAACTTGTATTTTTCAAGTTTCAAAAATGGGCTAAGGAAGATCCTGGAAAGACCCTTCAGACTGATTCTTGCTGGTGGCATGTACAGCCAGTGACATTCGTGAACTTCAGGGTTTCTATCAGACTTGTCTCCCATTGTATGCAGTTTTTGTATTCTACTGAAAAATTATCACCAATCTCTGTTACCAGTATGGGAAAGAGTGTGCAAGCCCTTGAGAGTAAAGATGATACATGGAAAGGTGGGCAGCAGGTTGGGAGATGGAGCCCATGAACCCAGAATCATGTGCTTACTACTTAGTCAGCAAGTAACCAGCAGTGGCGGGAACGATGAATGGTAGGGGTCACAGAGTATTGGTTCAAGTCTCCTAGATGTGCCTGGTGGTTACCAGTACACAGCTGTGACCATGAAGAACCCTAGAGTATCGCTGTGAGACTGGAAACCAACAATTGTGTAAGAGATCATGCATCCAAGCGCAAATAAAGAGTTCAATAACTTTAGCTTGGACATATGTCCAATATAACACTTGCCCTTAAGTAAATCTGTTAAAGTTTCCTTTATTTGAATTTGTTTTTTATGATCACATTGTAAATCCAAAGCGGCTGTTCTTAGAAAGGAGTGTCTTGCAAGGTTAGCCTTCCCCGTGTGTGTGTGGAACCATGAGATTATAGAACACAAGAAAGCATGTCGCTGTCCTAGTCAATAAATGGATGGAAAGAAACATTATTCCAAATTATCGATTTTAGCTGGTCTTCATTTCAGTGAGAATGGTAGTAAAAATGGCATGGTAGTAGCTTGGCATGGTGGCCTGGATGAAAATGGCCACTGTAGGCATTTACATCTTTCTGTTTGGTTAGTAGCTGGTAGAACTGTTAGTGAAGGATTGGGAGGTGTGGTTTTGTTGGAGAAGGGTTGTCACTGGGGTTGGCATTTAGATTCTGTGTATTGGGACAATAGCAGGAGAAAGTCATAGAGTAATATAAGAAGCAAAATAGAGAAATAGAAAATTTCAAAAAGAAAAGGAGAGGGCATTCAAAAACTAATGTTCAAGAATGTCAGATTCTACTAAAACAACCCTCCAATATGATGAATGCTGAAAAGAATTTGATTAGATGATGTGTGCCAAGCACAATAAGCATTCATGACTTATAATTAGAATCTTTCCAGCCAGTCTCAGTCTCTCTCTCTCCCTCTCCCTCCCTCCCTCTTCCTCTCTCTCTCTCTCTCTCTCTCTCTCTCTCTCTCTCTCTCTCTCTCTCTCTCTCTCTCTCTCTCTCCCTCTCTCCCTCTCTCCCTCTCTCCCTTCCCTCTCCTCCCCTGCCTCCTGCTTCTTGATCAGATGTAAGCTCTCAATTACAGCTACAGCATCATGGCTCCCTGCTACCATGTTCCCTACCATGATTGCTGTGGAATAATGTTTTTGTACACTTGTTTAATAAAACACTGATTAGTCATTAGCTCAGGCTAACTACTGACAAGCTCTTACACTTAAACTTAGCCCATTTCTGTCAATCTATATGTTGGCACATGTTCCGTATGTAGCTTTACCTGTGTGCCATTACATGCTGCTCCCTGGATGTTGGGCTCACTCAGTCTTCCTCTTCCCAGAATTCTCCTTGTCTGCTTATCCTGCCTATACTTCCTGCCTGGCTACTGGCCAATCAAAGTTTCATTAAACCAGTGTACAAAAGCATTATTCCACAGCATTTCCTCCTTTCTATTTAATTAAAAAAGAAAGTTTAACTTTAACATAGTAAAATTATATATAACAAAATAGTTATCAAACAAGAATTACAGTTACAATATCTAATCTATTTGTATTTTATAAAATTTGATGGTTATGAACTCTAATCCTCTGAAACTATAAGCCAGCCCCTGATTAAATGCTTTCTTCTAGAGTTTGTTTGCTGTTGGTGTTTCTTCATGCAACAGAACAATAACTAAGACACTCGATGCTATTGACTGGCATCCCACGTTTATTAATTAGTACATGTCTTCACTCAACAAGTATCTATTGATTCTTCCTGTTATTTCTGGTTCTTTTATAAACACTGGCTATGCCTACTGATCAAGATAAAATCCTTGCTAATAAGAACTATAATATAAAAATATGTAAATAAAATATGTAATGTTTTATAGCAAGAAGCATAAAAAACTAAAAGAGTAAAAATAGAATGTGAGACAACTGGTTGGCAAAAGAGGAGAGGAAGTAGAAGAAAATTAGTGTCATCATAAACATCTACAACTGTAGCAGTTCTTTGGAAGTCATTGAACATGTAGGAGGAAAGCACAGAAATATAATGGAGTGGAACATCTTATTAATTCGTGGAGGATATCCAGGGAAATTTTGGAACAATGAGGAAGGAATTTGATAGCCTGAGCAATTCACATGAAAGACCTGAAGACTGGAGCCATTGAGTTACTAGTGTTAACAAGGCCTTGTGTGCATCTAGAATATCTCCATAATGTAAAATAGTTAGATTATATGATAAATGGCAAAACTTCCAGATTGTAGTTCTGAACAGTGATGACTGTGTATATAGAACTAGTAGAAAGGTCAAAGAAGATACTTGAAAGTATTCACCTAGGAGTCACAGGAATAGTGGTAGCACTGTGACAAGATGACAAGGGTCAAAGTTGGAGTCTTTAGAAATGTTTACATTTATGTTCAGTGTACAGAGAACACAACAGCGGAAAGTCACAGAACAATTTGAGAAGTTGCAAAATAGAGAAACAGTAAATGTCAAAAAGAGGGGGAAGGCATTCCAAGATTAGCATGTTCAGTAATGCCAAATTCTACTAAAATAAACCCCCCAAATAATGAATGTTGAAAGGAATCTGATGAGAGGATATGTGCCAACCACTATAGGTGTCCATGAGTTACAGTCATAGAATCTAAAAAAAATAAATAAATAAATAAATAAAAACAAGCTTTCTGAAGGTACTAGAGAATTCAGATTAAAAAAAGAGTTGATATTTATTCACTGTACAAAGTGGTTTCATAGGAACCTTTCAGGCACATGTGTGACATATTTTGACTGTGTTACCCCCATCCCTCCTTTCCCGACTTTGCTAGCCCTCTCTCACTATACTCCCCTTTCACTACAGGCAGCAAACACACGGGTACAGCATGCTAATACAACCCCCGTCCAGGTCTTTCAAGTGGAGAGCAGAGAGAATTAACATGGAGTTAGTGTTGGAATGCATGCACTAGTCCCTTCCAGTTTGTTGTTTAGTGGTGTTTGGCGCTTCCTTCATCCTTCTTTGTTTAGCTACCATCCTGCAGTTTGGTCTTTCCTGTGACTTATGGATGTTTTTCTTTCTCTCCAGTATTTAGAATTCCTTCAGTTATCTTCTACATGCTTACATGGTGTCCATGAATTCCTATAGTTTGTGTTCACAATGGAAAATAATTCTTCTTCATTCAATTATGAAGAAAAACGTTGCTTGATATAATAACCTGAGCTGACAGTTACTGTCTTTCAGAGTTTGAAATACATTATTCTATATCCCCCCTACTTCTAGAGTTTTGGTTGATAGATCTGCTGTTATTCTGACTGGTTTAACTTTCTGTGTAACTTAGGTTTCACTCCTGTAACTTTTTTTTCTTTCTATATTCTGTATTTTGGGGGTGTTTGTTTGTTTGTTTGTTTGTTATTGGTGGTAGTGGTGGTGGTGGTGGTTTTTTTTTTTGTTGTTGTTGTTGTTGCTGTTGTTATTGTTTTGAGACAGGGTTTCTCTGTGTAGCTTTGCGCCTTTCCTGGAACTCACTCTGTAGACTAGGTTGGCCTCGAACTCAGAGATCCACTTGCTTCTGTCTCCTGAGTGCTGGGATTAAAGGCATGCACTACCACCGCCTGGCCTTGGGGGTTCTAAAAAGAGTTGTGGGTTAAGGTTTTTTCTAGAATTATATTTTAGGGTTTTAAATTTCTCCTATATCTTTACAAATGTATTTTTGCTAAATTGAGGAAATATTGTTGTGCTCTTATTGAATAAATTTTCTACACCCTTATCTTGTTGTTCTCATTTTTCTTTGCCCATGATTTTAATCTTGGTATTCTAATAGATAATTTGTCTTTCACTGAAAGTAAAGTGCATATGTTCTGGGCTCTTTTAAGCCACAGTACACACCCTCTGTAATTGTTCTCCTTACTATCAGAGCAGAGCACTCCTGCTGAGTCTGAGTCTATCAAACTGGAGTCTTGATTCTCCTATTCTGTTTTTAATGTTTCCTTTCTTTACTAGTAAAATAATGATCTTTCAGTCATCCAAGTCACAGTATAGCAGAACACCACCTCTTCCTGTTTTATTCCCTGGATAGCCTAGCAATCTGTGCATGGATGATGGCATCTACTATATTCAACTCTGACTGTAATTCAAAGGAGCTTTGTATACATCTGGTTCTTAAAGCATTGAACCTAGAAAGAAAAGAAGCTAGGATGATTCTAACCAGTGTACCTATCTGAAGTTGCTTGTAAAGCTTTAATAAATCAACTGATGATTTGGTGGTGGTTAATAAGAGTTTAACTTTGCTTTTCTTATGCATAACTTGTGTGTGTGTGCGTAAAAATTTGCAAAGAATGCTTACAAGACCCTTATATCAATTGTAATACATACCAGACACACACACACACACACACATACACACACACACACACACACACACACACACACACACACACACACACACATTGTATCTATAATGTTACTTGTATAGGAATTAATCTCAGAATCTTGAACACATTACTTGCAGCTTTTATTACATTTTATTTCTTTGTGTGTGTGTGTGTGTGTGTGTGTGTGTGTGCATACATGTCACTGTCAATGTGTAGATATCAGAGGACAACTTATGGGAGTCATTTTTTACCTTCTATCATGTCGCTTCTGAGGGCTGGAACTTAGATTGTCAGGCTAGGTACCAAGTCCCTTGGCCCTCTTTTGAGATTTTTTTTTAAAGATTTATTTCTTTATTATGTATACAGTGCTCTGTCTGCACACCAGAAGAGGGCACCAGATCACATTACAGATGGTTGTGAGCCACCATGTGGTTGCTGGGAATTGAACTCAGGACCTCTGGAAGAGCAGCCAGGACTCTTAACCTCTGAGCCATCTCTCCAGCCTGTTCTTTTGAGATTTTTAAAAGAATGAGAGGACCCTGTTGGAAGAGAGAGGATTTGAAGTTGCCAAGATGAGGAGAAATAATCAGAAGTCAATATGTGGAGATGGAGAATCAATATAGAAGGGAGAGGGGACTGAACTTCCTTTGGAGCAGCATTTATAGATGGTTTCTCAGTGTTCCAGAGTCAATATCAAATTATATATAGTAATTCATATTTCATATCTTCAATATCCACTTAAATACTGAAATCTAAAACAGCAGAAAAATTTCAGATGGAATAGATCTAGAAAGGACTAAAGGTTTTGAAATTTGATTAGAAATCATCAGCCTTTCCTAAGCCAGGATATTCTGCTTTCTGGTCTCTTCTACATTTTCTACATCAACTCTCCAATGTGTCCACAGCATGGAATACAAGAACCCAAATACAATGAGAGTGGCGGGAGGGAGGAGTATGTTTACATGAAGGTAGTGTTAGGCAGGAAAAGGAGTCTGCTAAGGGTATCTCGATGAGTTAAAGTTATTTTTATTTATTATCAGTCTTAATAGAGGACTCTAATTTCTCATCACACTGTCAACACATGCAACAAAATCAAAATTTGTAAGCATTCATTATATTTTTCTGTGTTTGTAGACACATGTAAATAAATAAAGCTTAGGCCCTGGTGAGGATGTTTAAAGAAACCAAAAAACTCAATTTTCTATGAATAATTGAAATTTGTCTGTATTCCATTAACAATAAAATGATGATGTAGGTTGTCAATTAAATACCTGAAACTACTTATTTATAGTTGTATTTTACATTAACCTAGTTGTATTTCATATTACAGTTATATCTACCATATTTACACTATGAACAAAACAGCCTAATAACCTATGAGTTTAACTGTGAAGATATAAAAACCTTAGAAAAGAGGAAGCACATGAAAATCTGGTACCCAGAAACAGTCCCTGTACCTTTCTAATACAAGAAATTTCATAAAGGTGAAACTGCAAGGGAATTAGAAGAGCCCAGTGAAAGAGGAGGCAGTTGAGAACATAAAGTCTAAAATATGTATTTATCTGAGGATAATGCCATAAGTGACATCTCTTGAATACTACCACTTAATGATTTCACAAAACCATTTTAGTGCTACCTCAAAATTACAACCATGTTTATACACCATTCTATACAAACAGTAAAAGACAAATGGCTGGAAGAGATATAGCCCAATACAAGTCATTTTCTGGTTGTCCTTAATTACTTTGGCCATAGCCAAAATAAGGCTATCTCAGGCAAGATATCAAACAGCACATAAGTTTACTGACACGTGCCAAACTCAATCATTTGGTGTTATAATAAAAGATTATACATGGAAATCACATTTCTCCTAGGCAGCAATATGAGCTATTGCTCATTATTTATACATGTGTTGGGCATGTCTGATAATAAAATATTGCCATATAATTTAGAAAAAAAAAGGAAGAAAGGGAGATGAAATCACTTTGATTAAATTTACAGGGCTACTACATAAAGAAGAGGAAGAAGGAGAGTTGACAGAGAGAAAGCTGAGTTTTGTGTAAGTACTCACAGTTAATTCCTATTACTGAGTTTGAAAGGAAAGACATATGAGGAATATCCTAAATAAAAAATAGCTAAGAAATGGATAATAGATAGTGGATAGAGACTAGTAGATTCCACCTACTAGTCTTCTGTTATCCTTTAGGTTGATGATGATAAGGAAATGTGGTGAATAAAGTTAAGAAGATTCAGTAAGGTAAGGAGGGAGACTGGGAATGGGGGCCACCATTCTGACTTTTCTCAAGTACACATTTTAAGGGATATTTAGGTAAATTTCATGTCCCAATATAAGCTTCAGGTTATAACATCATTGTCCTTGTGAATAATTCTGACATGGGGTAAACCTCCTAAAACCCACCTATGCCCCAAAAAGCACTCTTATGTATTATATTCTACAGCATTTTAAACAGACCTGGCTAGTTAAAAGAGAAAAATTAAAAATTGTAGCATCTAAATAATAATAAAGGAATCCAAGGGCCATTAGAGTTCTCTCTCTCTCTCTCTCTCTCTCTCTCTCTCTCTCTCTCTCTCTCTCTCTCTCTCTCTCTCTCCTCTCTCTTCTCTCTCTCTTTCTGACCTTGTTATCTTCCTAATTGCAGCCTCCTGAAACTGAAAAGACAGCACAGGTGACCACGCCCTTACTAAATGTGGGTTTTAACTTGCATGCTGGGTGTGAACCATCAAAATCAGCATCTAATTGCATATCCTGTCAACTATAATTGATAGAATCCAAATCTCAACGGGGTATTTCCTAATTTATCAAGACAGAATTAAAACTGCATGCTTTAGGCAGTACTGACCAGCAGCATTATGTGGGAAAAATCAGGGGGAGACATCTCCAGACAGTGTAGCTGTGCCCTGACTAGGGCTAGCCTTTATGGTTAGTTCGTGGTATTTAACTTTTTTTTTCAGTGCAACATTGTCTAGAAGCTTTCTCATCACACTTGACATAACTTTTAACCTAACTATGCTAAACTTGTCTTTTGTTTTTATGTTAGTGTAGGGGGAAAGTTTGAAGAGTAATACATTATTATTTCTCTAAAATTATATCTAAATTATTCATTTTGCAACATTGTCTGTTTTCTTTTTCTTTTTTTTAGTATAGGACATATTTTTAATTTTTCCTTAATAAAAAGATATATAATCTGCCTTTATCATGTTTTTGCATCCCACAGCACCTCTCAGATCCTCCCACCTCCCTACCTACCCAACTTCATATTCCTTTTCTCTCCCTTAAAAAAAAAAAAAAAAAAAAAAAGCAGAATTCATTTTGTGTGGGCCAAATACTCCTGGGTACAGGGTCTGCTCCGGAGTGTGGTTGGTTTATCCATTAAGATTCCATCGGAGAAAACTGATTTTTCCTTTGCCAGCAGGTATCAATTGCAGAGATCTTCTTAGTTAAAGGCAGGACCCCATGCCTACTTCCCCTCACAATGCTAGGACCCCATGTTGCTTGAACCTGTGAAGGTTTTGTGCATGTCTCCATATTGTCCATGACTTCATATTCTACATTAGTCCTATTGTATTTGGAAGATGCTGTTTCTTTGGAGTCATTCACAACCTCTAGATCTTACAATAGTTCTACCTCCTCTTCTACACAGATCCCTGGACCTTGAAGGGAGGGTTCTGATGAAGACATACCATTTAGGATTGAGCACCTCGATGTCTTTCACTCTTTTAACATTTTCCAGTTACGGTTCTCTGTGTTAATTCCCATCTATAAATTCCCAAGCTTCTCTGACGAGGTCTGTGTGAGGCACTGATTTATGGCTATAGCAATACGTCATTAGGAGTCAATTTATTGCTTTGTTCCTTTAGTAGTGGGTTTTCCCCTAGACCCATGACCTATCTAGTCCCAGATTCTGAACCACTTTGGACGTACCAGATGTGGGTCCATTCTCATAGAGTTGGCCTTAAATCTATTCGAAAGATGGTTGGTTATTGCAATATTTGTATCAGCATTGCACCAGTATATCATGTAGTCAGGTCACTATTGTAGGTTGCAGGGTTTGTAGCTGGGTGATACTGATTCTCATCCAGTAGTGTGTAGAGTACCCTCTGGTACCACAAACACTAGTCAACAGGGCTGTAGAAGTAGATGCTTCTAGTTGGGTACCAGCTCAACTTCTCCACATTCAATGATGTGAGTAAGTGTTGTCTTCAGCAATGGGGACTTACCATCAGATTGTGGAGAGCACCCAAAAGACTTGGCAATAGTATGTGATATTTGAAAGAGGACAGTCTATGGGACCCCTTTGGCCAATTACTCAACAAGATGTAACCCATTCCTGGCACTAAAGATTTTAGTTGGTAGACTAAGAAATCTAGTTGGGGCATTGTCTCTCCCAGTTCTTTCTTTATTAAAGTAAAACATGTTTCCTTTGTTGCTGGCTGGTTTCCTGTGGTTGTTCATATTTATGTATCTTGTTGAAATCATTCTTTCCTGATAATTAATGCTGCACCAAAAACTACTTCACAAGCTAATTATACCTTTGTAAATGAAAGACAATGATTCAATTGTCCACATTTTATTGCAAAGTCTCAGATAATTAATCATCATTAGCTCATTTACATGTTGAAATCAGCATTTAGTTTTCTAAACAATTACAATTTAAAGTTAAGGAAAATGCTGGAAGGAGCCCATAGCAGTAATAAAGGGAGCTATCATCCTTTATAAACTAATTAAAGTCATAATTACAGATGAAAAGCAGGCTAAATAAATCTTGCTTGGCAGCTGCTGGTACTACTTAAATTTTACTGTGGTTATTTAATTATGATCACTATAGGAAGCATGTTTAATGTCCCTATGCATTTTTTAAAGTTCTCAGATTGTCAGTTGTATGGAGTATTCATTAAAGTCTCTGAGGTTGCAGAACATGAAAACATGTGCCAATTAACTCACTATTTGTAAATAAGGTCTACTCAAACATCCATCTGTGGCTTGTCTATAATGGGTAACTTATCAGCTCTCATGGAGTCTTTTGTCAAGATGGAGACTCCCTTGACACTTGAGTATTCGAAATATCAGAAAGTAAATTTGAAACAAATTGCAAGTTGATGCCAAAATAATTAACCAATCTTGACAAAGATTTCACAAAATAGGCATTGTAGAATTATGTGAATTAAATAAAAATATCACAAATAAAACCTAACCAAATTAGACCAAGTGACTACAAAGGGAGAAAATAAAAATCATGAAAGCAATAATGCTTTCAATGAGAGTCATTTGTGTATGAAAGTATTACAAGCAGCTTTAGGGAAATTTTTACAGAATGAGAAAAGTAGAGCACCTCCAGAGATAATACTAAGAAAAGCAAGGTGAGATGTGTGTGACTCAGCAAGTTATGTTAAATGCATAGAAATCTTGTAAGCATGAACCTACAAGTATGAGTGTAGGAGAAAATGCAGGCATAACCTGGCAGCTAGCCTACTTGGGACACTGTGCTTCCTAACATGAAGGATGGCACATTATGCTCCTGAAGTCAGAACACTGAATTCTGAAACAGCATGAGCAGCCAGTAGCTGGCCTGCGGAGTCTGCACTCCTCATGTCTCCTTTAATGTGCTTCTTCCACACAGAGACCCTAGAGGTATCAGTGCTCAGTATCCAATCTGAGGTGATGCGCTAACCAACCATAGTCTATAGGCTTCTACTGTATAAGTGCTTGCTCACATGCAGTAAAGCAGATGCCGTCCCCTGGAACCATCTCCTGAGTAGTCTATCTCCTCACCCTTTACTGACCCATGAGCATTGCTGTCTTAGCAGGAAATGCCCTGGCAATGACAACATATAATTAGGAAAGAAATTTGGTTGTGTTATAAATTATTGGGGTTCAAATAGAAAAAAAGAATGTTAAACATAAGAATTTTTATTGTTTGATCATTTTATGCATGCATATAATGTTTCGATCATATCTCCCATTACCACCCCACCAATTTGTTCCTTATTCCTACCACCATTTTTACTTCCTAAAGTCACATGAATTTTTTTTTTAAACTCAGAGTTCACTTAGTGCTAACTGTATGTACTTGGGTGCAAGACAATCTATTGGAGCATGGGGAGCACTCAGAGTCTGCCTTCCCGAAGGAAACTCCCTCCCCAGCAACCATCCATTACCAGTAGCTTTTCAGACAATGATAGGACTTCATGATCATTTCCCCACTCCATGCTGGCATTTTATTGGATCTTGTGCAGGTCTTGGGGATGCCATCACTGCCGCTGTGAGCTCGTGTGTGTGACAGCCCTCTCATGTCAGGTAAATGCTGTTTTGCTGCAGTCACCCACTACCTCTGACTCATAAAATCTCTCTTATTCTCAGGACTTCCAGCAGTTGTAAGCCTACCATCAATTACAAAATAGAAGCTAAGGCCTCCAAAAAGAAGATACAAGTTAAGAGATTTACTAGTCTATGGGTATGATAGGAAACTAGAGAGCAGTTTAAGATTGTGTCCACTTAGAAGAAGAATGGTATTGGATTTTTCTACAGACTCTGGCCTAGCCTATACTGGGATTTTAATCCAATTAACAGTACCAGGCATGATGAGTTCCCCCTTGTGGATCATGCCTCAAATCAAATCACAGAAAGTCAATTACTCTCACAACATTCATGCCACTATATACCAGCAGCTATAGACTATCTGCCAAACCAGCTCTTACTGTAGGACTCATGGCTCACAAATGAGTAAAGCTTGATTCCTTTTCTCCCCTGGCAGCATGCATAGACCCTTCCAGCACTATTAAAGCTAGCCAGTGTGATGATGCTTCCAGGTATCACTTGCCAGCATCACTTCTCCAAAATTTAAGAATTTTTATGCACTAAGACATCCATTTCTATTTCACTGGTTGATTTTGGTTATTGCCATTTTTTTCAAGATCAAAATGATTACATGATGAATTCATGACATAGTATTAGCATCATGACAAAACAGTTTTATGCATTATTTATTTTATATTTGATCTACAACTTTCTAAACACCTTTGAAGATTCTAGTTCTCAAAGCCTATATAAATGTGTCATTTTGTTCATTTGTTTGCTGTTAGTGCTCCCTACAAGAATTAATATGTAAAGTACAAGCGCAAAAAGAAACCAATTTGTCTCAGTCAGTAGACACTTTCAGAAAACTCAGCCTCTATCATTCAACTGAGAAAATGAAGACTATCTAGAGGGATGAACATTCTTATCTATGAGACAGGGTTTTTTATTTCCTGAAACAAATTTCTTTAAAAAAAATATCATTTCACAGATGTGAGGCTTTTTCCCCTAAGTTCAACAATGGGTATAAAATAGTTTTTTGTTTGTTTCTTTCTTTCTTGTTGTTTGTCAGCATCCATAAGCTCTTAACTGGAAGGAATTCCTAGCACACACACACAAAAAAAAAACAGATTAATAAGGGAAAATTATCAGAAAGTTTTTAAAACATATATTTCACATATACATAGAAGACACCCATTTATTTCTCTCAGAAAGAGATCTCTGAATCCAGCTTATCAGCAACTTCAAGAAAGAACAGTATGTTTTAGAGAATGAATGAAAGGAAGGAAGATATAAATTTCTGGAGACAGAATCATCTGAGAAGGGATATAGGGGGAGGTGTGTGCATGTGGTGTGCGTATGTGTACATGTATGCCTGTGCACACCTGTGCATATTTAACATGGTTTATGTAATGTAGATGTCTGTACAATCTCTTGTCACATAAGCATCTAACCTTGCTTGTCTTGGTACATAAGGTTTGAATACATTTTTGAATATATTTTTAGCTTTGTGGATGAATGTCCTGATTATTGTCAAAGAATGGAGGCTTCAGTATGCTTTTCTTCATCTACCTATTTTAATTGTCCTTGCAACCTTACACAGAATATTCTCTTCTCTTACATAGGCATTAGCAATGTAAGGAACATAAATGGACCTGAAATTCCAATTTCTTTCAATTCAGTCAATAGATACTATTTCTTACTGCCTGCTTGTTAAACTTGGACAATTTTCTGTGAATGTAATAAAACAGCCTCCTAAAACTTTTGTTGGAAATATGATCAGAGCTCCCTTAAACACAAGGAATGCAAACACTCTGAAGTTAATGAACATTGGTTGAACCTAACTTGACTGTCCTGTGCAAATTTGGAAAATCTGAAGAGAATCTGAAAAGGATATCCTTTCATCACCTGACTAAACAGGTCAAGGAAAGGAATGACTGACTCAGAAACTTTATTTGTACTTGAGTTTGAGGATTTATATTACTTCAAACACTGGCCTAGTTTAAGACTGGTGAAATATTGAATTGAAAGTACCTATCATAGAGCTACCTTGATGAATGACATTGGCAGTCAACCAAACTAAGAAATTTCAGGGGCCAGGTGGTTATGTCAGATAAAAACAGAGAATTTCTGACTCTTCATAGCAAAGAAAATTGGATTTCTGAAAATGGGAGACTTATATTTCATAAATAATATTTTGTTTGCAACAAAATATGAGCCTATTAAAGGTAAATGTAAATTTTAAGGGTAAAGAGTGAATTGATGAATTGAAATGAGTCTCCTAAAGAATAGACAGTGTTTGAAATATAATCCGTTCCCCATAAACTACTGTAACCTCAAAATAGACTCTCTGAGGAAAGACTGCAATGCAGTAAATGGTGAGTATCTGTGTTTTGACACAATCAAAGCTTCCACTGAAAGTCGTAATAGAGATATTTCAGGAAACAATTCCTTGGGCCTCCATGATCACTAATACAAAGGAGACCAATACAAAGGAGAAACTCATGACTAAATTGCTTGTATTCTAGAATTTTATCTTTTAGAGAATGGAATATATAAGAGAACTTGGGGGTGGGATTCTTATAATGACTGAAAACTAATACTCATATTTATAATGAAATCTGAGATGATGCTAGGCATTTACATGTCCCCTTACTCATGCTTGTCATGTAGAGAAATATGTCTCCTGGCACCAGGGTAGGATATGACAAATCCTTAAGTGTCCACCATAGTTCAATCTCTTCAGTTAAGGGGTATGTTATAAATGGGTGTATACAGAGTCAACATGTTCTTGTGTTCCTCTTATAGACTCAAAGCATGTCTTTACCATCCTGATTGTGAGACTGGGATTCAATTACCTTTCAAAGTCTTTTACGGAAGGAAAGATGATGTGAGCAGTGGATGGAGAACACACCAGTGTGAAGACAGCCATCACTCTCCTTTAAAGGCCTTGAATTCTGTAGCTACATTGCTTGATTAGAGGGAGAGATGATCATTCACCATTGGAAATTTGGTTCCCTGTCTTAGGCCTGAACAAAAGGGTTCCTGGAGCTAAATCACTGGGGAGATTTGTGATTGTCTTTTCTGGAAGACATACCTAGAATACAAGGTTGCAGTGTGCTATGGGATGAAGTCTCATTTTTCATCACTAACTCTTTTATTTATTAGCTTACCACCACCTCCTCTTCCTCCTTCTATCCTATACTCCCTCCTACCCTCCTCTCTTTCCTTCTCTCTTTTTCTTATTTCTATAAATGTTGGATGACCTAAAACTTGAATTATGAGTAAGCAAAGATCAATTTAAAGATGACAGCTCTCTCTCTCTCTCTCTCTCTCTCTCTCTCTCTCTCTCTCTCTCTTTCTCTCCTGTTGTGTGTGTGGGGGGTGTATGCTTACCTGTGAGTGTATGTACATGTGTGTGTGTTGAAAGACCCCCTGATGGCAGTCTTCCCTCAGGAGAGACCCTTGCCCAAGGAACACACCGAAACCATGAATCAGATGCAAACAGCAAGAGGCTTTATTCCGGAACACGGGTACCCGGGGCGACACAGTCTCTCAAGAAGCTCAAGGGACTGGCGCGCCCACAGGCTGGAGCAGAGGGTTTTTATAGGGTCAGGCAGCCGAAGCTCGGGCAAGAAGCCTGGTTACAGGGTTTTGATTGGATGATGCAAATGAGGCCAGTTCTGATTGGATGATTCGAATGAGGCCAGGTTCAAACCCAGGTCAGCTCGTGGTTTCTCCCCGAGCTCGCCCACGCCTAGCTTCTGTCTAGGGTACAGGGTGTTTTCCTGACCTTTTTCTGACCTTTTAGTTCCTCGCTCTGGGGCCAGGTGGCTAACTGAGCTCCTCAGTAACTCTCAGGCTTTATTCAAAAACAGCCGAGCTAAGCTATGTTAGGCGGGGAGGCTGGGGGTCTTTCATTCCCCCATTTTCTTATCTTGGGAATGGAATCCTCCATTCAATGGCCGCTTGGAGCTGTCTGAATTGTTGGGTTTCCATTAGGGCAGTGGTGCCTGTCCCTACCCCGGCTGCTATTCCTCCCATAGTCAGCCCCCCCCCCCAATAATAGGGCCAGAGTGAGAGACACCGGCTCTCTCTTATACCGATAGGGTCTCATCTCAAAGTGTGGGTAAATCTCCTCTGGTGTATGGTAAACAATCTTTGGATACAACTCGATGAGCACACAAAAATCAGAGGTAGCATTGAGGGCTGAGACTGAAACGCAGGGGGTGAGCCCAGTATTACATGCCCAATAGGTACCATTAGGGCCGGTGACATAACCAGAGACAGCGCTTATGGATAGGGTGCGGCTACACAGGTGTTGGTGGGTGCGGGGGACGCTCCCTAGACATAGTCCTTGTCCTGACACCCCTGAGATTGTAAGCTTATGTTGGGCTGTCCCTAGACATTGGCTCGGAGGGGGACTGTGAATCGAACCGGGTCGAGGGGTAATTTCCGGGGGTGCTGGAACAGGTAAGGAGGGGCGCTTCTGGTCAGAGAGAACCTGATTGGGGCCTATAGGGGCGGAGGCCTCCTCAATCTTTAGCTCGACAGTGAATTCTACGCCCCGATCATATCCGGTTTCATATAACCTGAGCCCCCAAGTGCACACCCGTTGCCAGTTTCTACCAGCCTTCCCCGGGCCAGTGAAAGTTATGTTTAGGGGGAGTGAGAGCCCGGGCTCGAATCGGCTGATCTTGGTGGACCCAGCTGAGCAAGACCCCCCCCCCCCCCGCCTGTAGCCTTCCTGAAACCTCTATTGGTCTGGATCAGGTCCCAGCTGGAGCTAGGACTCCAATATGCTGTGCCAGTGGTCTCGCAGCCCTATTGGGCGCAGAAGAAATCTCCTTCCCCCCCCCCCCCGCATTTGAGGGCCCAGCCCCTCCCATCCCCCGGACAGACATAAAAGTCCGACTGGGCGAATATACATCTTGCTTGAGGGTGACGGCATCCCGGATCCGGCCAATGCACCCCCCCCCCGGGTGGATGGAGGAGTTTAAGGCATCTGCCAGACCGTTTCCCCAGTTTGTGAGATGACCTTATGTTCCTGCTGGGTCGGTCTCCCCGGCAGCCTTCACATGAGAGGCGTGGATCCATGCAGCAATCGACCTTGAGTGCAGTGGGGGTGGTCAGCAAGACAGTGTAGGGCCCCTTCCACCGTGACTCTAGATTCTTAGTCTGGTGGCGCCGGACCCAAACGGAGTCCTCAATCTGGAAAGGGTGGGGGACCACCGGCTTGTCCAGCTGCTCTCGGTAGGCTTTAGCCAAGGGTTTCCAGATCTCCTTCTGCATCAGCTGGAGGGCCTGTAGATGTGCCTCTAAAGTGGGGCTGGTGGCAAAAGATGAGATATCAGGATGGAGAAATTTCACAACTGGGGGTGGGGTCCCATATAGAATTTCAAAAGGGGTTAGGCCGTGCGGCCCAGGAGTATTCCGGGCTCGGTAAAGAGCCAAGGGAAGTAGGAGCACCCAATCTCTAGTGCCAGTTGCAAGCGTTAATTTGGTTAAAGTCTCCTTAATTGTCCTATTAGCTCGCTCTACCTGTCCTGAACTCTGGGGGTGGTATAATTTCCAATTAACCCCCAATAATTTGGCCACTTTCTGACTTACCAGAGAGACGAAGGCAGGCCCGTTGTCCGACCCCAATATATGAGGCATCCCATACCTGGGGAAGATCTCTTCCAACAGTTTCTTTGTTACCATATTAGCCGCCTCATTCTTGGTTAGAAACGCCCCAATCCATCCTGAAAAGGTGTCCACGAAGACCAGGAGGCACCGGCACCCACAGAGTCCGAGCCCAACCTCCGTGAAGTCTATTTCCCAATGTACACCTGGGCGATGCCCTCGTTGACGAGCCCCTTTGTTTAAATGAATCTTTCCTGCATTGACCTGAGCACAGGCTGGGCAGGTGGAAGATACCTGCTGAAGCACCCGGTCCTGGTTTAATAGCACAGTCCCAGTATTTTCATTGTCCAGTAGGGTCTTCATTTTATTCTTGCTCAAATGGGTCAGCGCATGAAGGAACCTCAGCATATATTGGGTAAGGGAGGTTGGCATAACCACCCAATCCCCTAATATATAGGCTTGCCTCCGTTGTTCCCAGCCCGCCCCCATTTTCTTTGCTAGCTCATGGTCTTCTGGGCTATAGGGCATATGGGGTTTGATTCCCTCATGAGCTTCCCGTGACATTGGGTATTGTCTGATGGAAACGGGAGTCGCGGAGGCCTTTAATGAGATCATCAGCGGTGGCTGATCGCGTGCCAACCCCAGGCCCCCAGTCTCTGCCCAGGCGCGAGGAAACTCAACCAGTTCTGTAGCTCCTCAGGTGATTTCTCCGGGGGTTCTGACTCAAACAAACGGTATTCTTCCTCTAAATTGAGGGCAAGAATTTGTATAGGGTCTCCTTTAGGACCCCTGACCCTCGGTCCCTTCTCATCAAAATAGATTTGCGCCTTTAATTTGGTTGGTAGGTCCCGTCCTAACAGCGGATGGGGCATTCAGGTATGTGCAGAAAGGAGTGAGTTACTTGCCCTGAAGCCAGTTGAACTTTTCTCTCGATAGTCCAATAATATCTCTTGTTTCCAGTTGCCCCCTGCACCAGTGCAGAATGCCGGCTAAGAGGCACTCCGGCATGAGTTAGGACTGAATGTTCGGCACCAGTATCAACCAGGAAGGTCACGGGCTGCCCCCCGATTTCGAGGGTTATCCAAGGCTCGGGGGGGGGGGCTCCTGGCCTCGACCCCCCCCTAGTCCTTCAGACTAAGGAGGTCCACGGTCTTGGGCTTGGGCCGGCGGGGTCCTTGTGGCTTCTTGGGGCATTCTCGGGCCCAGTGTCCCTTCTCCTTGCAGTAAGCACATTGATCTTTATCTAGGGGTGGCCTCCTTCGTTCTCCTGACCTGTCTCCCTCTCTCCGCTGTCTCTGAGATACAACGGCGGCCAGAACTTTCTTTATCTCCCTATGCTGCTTCCTATCCCTTTCCTCTTGTTTCTGCCATCTCTTTTCCTCACGCTCTTCAGGAGTTTCTCTCTTATCGAATACTTTCTCTGCTTCCTTCACTAGGTCTGGCAACCCTAACGCCTGTAAACCCTCCAACCGCTGCAATTTGGCTCTGAAATGATAGGATAATACCTCGAGCCTGACCTGGATCTTCCGGATCATACGGAGTATATCCTTCAATCTTTCTAGAAATGCAGCGGGTGTCTCTTCCTTTCCCTGTATCACATTCCCTTCCTTTCCCTGTATCACATTCCTTTCCTTTCCCTGTATCACATTCCTTACCTGAGCCAAATTGGTAGGCCTTCTAGCGGCCGCTCGGAGACCCGCTAAGAGCAACTGGTGATAGAGACGTAGATGCTCCCTACCTTCAGGCGTATTGAAATCCCAGTTAGGGCGAGTCAAGGGAGAAGCCGCATCGATGACATTCGGGAGTTGGGATGGCCTCCCGTCATCGCCCGGAACCTGCTTCCGGGCCTCCAGGAAAACTCTCTGCTTTTCCTCTACTGTTAAGAGGGTCTGCAGGAGCTGCTCCAATCGTCCCAAGTCGGCCTCATCTTCCTTGTCCTCATCTGAGGTCCTGTTGGTTGAGGAAACCTTAGCATCTGCCAACGGCCGGATCGCGGCCGCTAATGCAGCCGCTGCCACCGCCGCCCCCGCTCCGCCGGGTCGCCGAGCGGGTCCAGCCTGCTAGGGAGGGGGCTCCTCTACCAGGAGATCTATGAGAGGGGAGTTAGGGTCCGGGGGAAGGACAGGGGGCTTGGGAGTCTCCTTGTGAGGGAGCACAGGGTAAAGGGAAGAGTCCGGGTTGAGGGGTGCAGAGGGCCCAGAGACTGGAGGGGGCTGTGGGAGGAAAGGCTTGACCCATGGAAATGGGTTTTTGACCAGAGATCTCCAGATGGCGATGTATGGGACCTGGTCGGGGTGCCCATAAGGATTAGGGGCAAAAACCTTGCCCTCCACCTGTAAAATAAGAGAGAGGTTAAAGGATCCTTCTCGCGGCCAGCCAACATCCATCATGACCCATTCGGCCTTGCAGAGGGTGATCCATTTTTTCTTTTTAACAATGACACCTTCATTGTTTCCTCGGGCCTTAACATCAGACCAGTGGTCCGTGGTTAGGCTCAGTGGGGTGGTGATGGTCTGCCCCATGGTGATCTCTAGATAAAGAAATGTTAGACAAGTAATGATAAACAAAAAGACAAGACAGACGACAGAAATTTGCGCTGCGCGGCTTCGGCGTAAAACCGAAAGCAGAAACTCAGACGGGGATGTGGAGGAACTGCGATCTCCATCCCCTACCAGCACCACGTATCCCTCTGATACGGGAGTGGCCCCGAAAAACCGTGCCCCAGAGGGGACTTCAGTGACCCGTGGAACGTCTTCCAGGGTTTCGGTGGGCGAAGTCCGAGCTCGTCAGCTCCTTCAGCCCCCACCACCGACTCAGACCTGACCTGAATCAGACCTGACCTGAATTAGGGCGCCCGACGAAAACAGAAGACGAATAGACAGACTGAGACAAGACAGACAGTGGCCGGCCAACTTACCTCCTGACAGTGGGTCGGTGGTCCCGAGGCAGGGGGTCTCTGTTCCCGGCCAATGCACCAAATGAAAGACCCCCCGATGGCAGTCTTCCCTCAGGAGAGACCCTTGCCCAAGGAACACACCGAAACCATGAATCAGATGCAAACAGCAAGAGGCTTTATTCCGGAACACGGGTACCCGGGGCGACACAGTCTCTCAAGAAGCTCAAGGGACTGGCGCGCCCACAGGCTGGAGCAGAGGGTTTTTATAGGGTCAGGCAGCCGAAGCTCGGGCAAGAAGCCTGGTTACAGGGTTTTGATTGGATGATGCAAATGAGGCCAGTTCTGATTGGATGATTCGAATGAGGCCAGGTTCAAACCCAGGTCAGCTCGTGGTTTCTCCCCGAGCTCGCCCACGCCTAGCTTCTGTCTAGGGTACAGGGTGTTTTCCTGACCTTTTTCTGACCTTTTAGTTCCTCGCTCTGGGGCCAGGTGGCTAACTGAGCTCCTCAGTAACTCTCAGGCTTTATTCAAAAACAGCCGAGCTAAGCTATGTTAGGCGGGGAGGCTGGGGGTCTTTCAGTGTGAGTGTACAAACCTGTGTGTACACAGAGAACAGAGAAGTTATCAAGTGTCCTCCTCTGTCATTCTCCTCCTGGATGCCCAGCCTGTTACATAGCTGCTGGAATCTGAACTCTGGTCTTCTATCTTTAATTTTTGCACACCAAACTCTCACAAACACTGGACCATCTCTTCAGACCCTCAAAGTTTTCTTCTATGGAGTCTTTAGACAATACCTTTGTTTCAATTTCCAATAATAATCTTGTTCATGAACAGCTTTCATTATCAACACTACTATCTGTAATCTTGTCTTTAGAGTGCCCCATAGAATACCCCACTAAGCCTAGCTTACAGTACTCTAGGGCTTTCTCCAGCTTATAGCTCTAAATTCTTATATTCTTCCTGTAAATTAGTCCCAGGGACCTCCAAACTACCTAAACCAACTTAGTGGCCCAGACTTCTGGCTTTCTATGTAAAAGGTTCTGGCCTGATCATCAGCAAAACTGTAAAAATGCACACTGGAAAGTATAAAAAAAGTTTTTCTCAAAAAAAAAAAAAAATAGGTATGATCACGAAGTATTATTTCTTGTCCCTTAAGGAGATAAATTTTATTTCTCTTCTACTTTAGAATATATTTTGTATAAAGTTTGGTCCAGATTTTGTACTCATTTTTGTCAGCCCATACATGACTATAAATTGAACTATACACAAGACTGAATTATATTCTTACTACGTCTGTGATGGTAAGATTAACTTATTTTTTTCAAATTTCCTTCCTCCCTCCTTCTCTCCCTTCCTCCCTCCCTTCTTCCCTCCCTCCCTCCCTTCCTTCCTTCCTTCCTTCTTTCCTTCCTTTCTTCCAGTTTGAATGTGAAATATTTCCCACAGGTTTATGTCTAAACACTTGGTTCTCAGGTGGTGGTGCTGTTTAAGTAGGCTGTAGAATCTTTTGGACCTGGGATTTAGCTGGCCGATATGGGGCTGGAAGCCATAGGTGGGAGCTTATGAGTTACAGCTAAACCTTGGTTGTGGCCTAAGTCTTTTTGTTTTGTGATTGTTTCCATAAAGGAAGTACCTTGTGCATGTTCTTCCTACCCTGGAGCAGCTCATTACTAACTTTTCCCACTATGAGCATCTACACCTTCTCAAACTGTAAGCTACTAAATCCTTCATCCCTTCTTGTTTCTTATCAGGTATTTGGTCAAAGTAACATGAAAAACAACTAATTCAGAAAGCTGGTGCTGCACAGTGGAGGTGCTGCTGCAACAAGGCCATAGAATCAGGATCACTCAACCCCGCTGGAGCACAAATGCAACTCCCATGAGTGAGATGCTGGACATGGAGCTGCAGGGCTGTGTATTTACACTGTTTGGGACTGGTTTTGTTTGGCCCAGTCTACATTACTATGACCCTATGTCTCCATCTTCAACGTGGAAAATTTATACCATTATATATTACATATGGGTTTTTCTATTGCCTTTAATTTTTTAGAGGCTCACAGTTAAGTTTGTGTCTAAGAAGAGACTTCGGGCTTTTGAAAAGTGTTAATTCTTTTAAACTATGGGAACTATTGAAATTGGACGGAATGAATTTTGCATTATGAGTTCCTCCCTCCCCTAGAATCCACCAATAGTCCATCAGAGATGAGTATGTCTCTGTGAGCCCCTTCCTGACCCATGATTTATTAGTAACAGGTCCAGTCTTGTGCAGGTCATGTGGAAGCAACCTCAGCTGCTGTGGAATCAAGATTGTAATGGCTGTGTTATCCAGGGCTACTTTTAAATGATGTAATCGAAATGCATTTAAATTTTCTCAGCTCATTGTGAAAAATAAAATGTCCATTGCATTCTGGTCATGTTTGAGGTTCATCAATTCACTTGAAACATACACAAAGCTCACAAATATATGTCGGTCATTTAGGAAGACAGTACATAGTCTATTAAATGTCAGTTTTCCTGGCTCTACACATCTGGCCTCCTTTTTCTTAGACATTTATTTCATAAATTTGTGTTACAATTTCTTTTCCTGTCAGTTGAAAATGTAAATCTTCAGCCAGAGTCTGAATAAGTTTTTCAGTCAATATATGTAGTTCCCAAGGAGCTGAGAAAAATCCTTTGAAATTTAATCAGCAAGACAGATAGAACTCTGCCCCTACCTCCTGACCTTTGTAATATGACAGGTGCCTAATTTCCATAGAACCAATTAACAAACGCAGCCCTCTGCACATTGGCCAGACTTCCCCAACAGCCACTTCTGTCCTCTTATATTGGCCTACAGATGTTCTTAAAATTTCTACTGCTGTTCCTTTTTTATTCAAGGTGGAGTTTATTCAAAGTGAAATAACAAAAAAATTAATAGATATATACAATTACCCATTTCTATATCTATTTGCATGTGTGTATGCAAACAAAGATCAAATTTAATATTATTAGAACTAAATATTCCAGTAAAAGAATAGGTAGAATACTTATTTTTCTATTTCTTGGTGTCTCAGTTAGGGTTTCTATTGCTTGGAAGAGACACCATGACCATGGCAACTCCTATACAAGTAAACATTTAATTGGGGTGGCTTATAGTTTCAGAGGTTTAGTCCATTATCATCATGGTCGGAAGCATGGTGGCATGCAGGCAGACATGGTGCTCAAGAAGGAGCTGAGGGTCCTCCATCTTGATCCCCAGGCAACAGGAAGTAGACTGTGCACCTCACTGAGTGTAGCTTGAGCAAAGGAGACATCAAAGCCTACCCTTACAGTGACATACTTCCTCCAACAAGGCCACACCTACACCAACAAGGCCACACCTCCTAATGGCACCATTCCTATAGGGGGTATTTTTTTTTCAAACCACCAAACTCAGCATACTCCAGTCTTTCAGCATGAGCACACAGAGGATCAACACACAGAATAACACAATTTGCACAGAGCAGATCTAATGTCTCCACAGCAGGAGTAGAGCTACAGCACTCATCCTTTCCATCATCTCTAATAAGGAAATACGCTTTAATCTAGATCCAGAGAAAGGTATCTTAGATCCCTAGCAATTCCCTTATCAGTTAAGTAGAGAAATATGACCAGTGATACCATGGTCCTAAGGGCCCCTTTGAAACAGGGTCTTCCTTAACCACTATCCAAAGTTCTAGGGTTAAAGATGTGCACTACCTGCTTGGTGCCTAACAGATCATTTACAGATTAAAAAGTATAGTTCTTCTTGAACAATAACTGAACTTTATGGTGCTCCTTGAAATGTGCATTAGGGAAAAATATTTGCTGACATTTTTAAGGCAGTTCTTGAAGATATGTTACCCATTATTGTGTGTATATATATATATATATATATATATATATATATATATATATATATATGAAAAAAGGACACATGAAATGAATCAAGGGGACTTCTGAAAAGAATAATACAATTTTGCATGTGGCCTGACCGAAAGAACTTCAGAGCCTTGGGCTTTCACCCTTTGTTCATGTTGGAGACATAAAAATAGCAAATGTGATTACAGATTTTTTTTTTGTTACAAAGCATCCCTCACTCTTCTTCTGGGCATTCATTTTGAGTGACTGAGCATGAATTTTTAGGAAACACCTTCCCAAGTCAAATTGATAGATATTAGGAGAAAAATCTATAAGTCCCAATATCCTGTTTGCAATTTACCCTTCATCTGCCTGGTCAATGGTTTTCATGTTGAAGGGAACTTTGTGCCCGTATTCCCTGGGGCTCTGACGAACCACTAAAAGTGACAACAATTGCTGGAAATGGAGGATGTGTAGAGGATCAATGCAAGTTTGGCAGGAAGGGCAAAACTATTTCAGCTTACAAATATTAGGAAATCTGTTTGCAAAGCTCATCATCTGCAGAGAGCAGAAGATGAGAGAAAATCAGCCAGCAGTGGTAGGCAACTGCACTCCAGATATTTCAACAGTAATGTCAGAACTACTTCTGTGCTCTGGTTCCAAATAAACAATACAGAATGCCAGCAGAGTGCACAGGCTTTTGTAGATTTTAAGAACTGAGTAAAAGCAAGCAAATTCAAATTTACTAATCATTATCCAGAAACTAATCCCAAATATATGTCATAATTACTTTGCCACTTAATAAAATCAAGAGGGATTTTTTTTCCTCTTATCACTAAGAACAAAAATTTTCCTCCACTTAGGAACTTAAATTAATGAACTGGTTGGAAATGAACTAGTAACTTTAATAAATCAGGCAAAAGAACTCCAAACGAACCAGAAGAACTCTCCTAACATCACCACACAGTTCGTCTGTTTCAAATGTATGTGTATACATGTAAGAGAACGAGGCAAAGAAGGGCCACAGAAAATAGAGTCAGTAGCACAGTAATTTAAATGTTTTACAGAATTGTGTTTTTATTCTGGTGCAAAGATGAATCTTTTGTGACACTGATCCCCGGGAGACGTGAACAAAGATCTATGCACCTCAGACAGAGAACTAACAACAGACCAAAGTAAGAATGTCAATAAAGTCCTGTTTGGTGAACTAATAACTTTCATTGGGGTGAGTTATAGGATTGTTGGTGTGAGGTTACCTACAGGAGCAGAAATGACTCAAAGTTGCGTCACCAAAGCACATCTCAACATAGATGACAGCTCGTGAGATCTGGAAACCTAGAGCATCCTCCACAGACACCAAGGCAGCTCAGCAGGTTGGACAGTGTCCTTTCCTGGAAGCTCAGTTGGTCTGAGCCTCTTCGAAACAGCCCAGTTTGTCTGAGAATCTTCTCTCTCTCAGCAGATCCTTCAGCTTGTCTATGCTTGTGATCCAGTGGCCCAGTGGATCTGCTCAGTTTCAGTTTCTTTAAGCTAATGAGTTGTTTACTTTCTAAGCTTAAATAGCACCGTGTTGGATGGAAGATTTAGACCGCCTTATAACATCCTGTGTCTTAATGGCCTTTCTTGTAAGATGTTCTTTTGAACACCCTACATCCTTCAAGATGGATGGTTTAGAACAGAGGAAATTCCTACAAAACAATGAGACAGCAACTATGAGTATAAATTATCATCAAAATAATTTATATGGAGCCAAGTGGTGATGGCGTACACCTTTAATCCCAGCACTCGGGAGGCAGAGGCAGGCAGATCTCTGTGAGTTCGAGGCTAGCCTGGGCTACAGAGTGAGTTCCAGGAAAGGCTCCAAAGCTACACGGAGAAACCCTGTCTCAAAAAAAAATTTATATGGCACTTGGTGAGAAATGATTAATTTGCAAGAAAAAAAAGTTCAGTTGTGAAGTTCAGGAAAGAGTCTTGCCAATAGTGTCTTTAAACTGTATTTATAATTTTTTTTTGCTGAACGTCAACAAATCTAAAGCTCATTCAATTTGCATATTCATTACTGTGTTCTTAATCTCTTAGCTTATATGTTTAATTATTAGTGTTGTTTTGTGTGTGGGCAGTGCGTGCATGCATGTTGGGAGGGCACAGTGTGTGTTCCAGGGTGCTTTGTGGCAGTCAAAGTCCAACATTTTAGAGTCATCTCTCTTCTTTCTGCTTTACTTGGGTTCTGAGGATGCAACTTGGTTTGCAATGCTTGTGTTGCAAACACCTCTACCCATTGATCCATCCCAGTGGCTCAGTTGGTCATTTCCTTTTTTGTTTTATTTTCATTTTAGATATGTATGTACAGAGGGAGGGATATGGGGATGCAGTACCTCTGGTGACCATAAGAGGGCGCACGATCCCTTGGAGCTGGCATTATGGATGATTGTGAGCCCCCGGGAATGATCACTAGGAACCTAACTTTAGGTTCTCTCTTAGCCACTGAGCCGTTTCTCTAGTGCTTCAGTTTTTAATTTCAATGAAATCAGACTTCTTCTGTTCTGAAAATTTTTATAAAAACATTTTATAGTCTCAATAGAAAATGATACTGTAATTCAATCTTAACAAATGACATCAAAGAAAATATACAACTCTCACATTTAGAAGTTCAATCCTTAAAAAAACTATCTTAAGATGCCAGAACTTTTTCTATAAATTAGCATAACAGGAGGTCAAAATGATGACCTTTCTACCTTGGCTTTGGCCGGGTCCCCAAAGGCTGTGAATTAGGCAGCAGGTACCAGGTATTCATACATCTTGTAGAGAGATGTTAGCTCATCTGAGAAAGGGCATGAAAAACAGTTCTTGGGTCCTATGAGGTCAACCCCACCCTCCCCCAAATGTTCAAAAGGTGAAGACTGAGTAGTCTCAGAGGGGTTTCGTTGGAAAGGTTGGCAGTGAATTATTCCCGCCCCCAGAGACAGAAAAAAAAATGGTTTCTTCTATATTAACCCAAACAAAGGGGACTTCTTTTAAAGGGCTCATTAAGCATCCTAGATGACACAGAGGACTGGTATTTGGGGAAAAAAACACCTGAGCACTTTAAAATTAAGAGCTTGTCCTATGGGGTTGCATAGTTCCATCTTTGGAGACAAGATCAAGGAAGCATGTGGTATGGGGGGAGGGGATTTAATTTCAAAGATGTCAGTAATTTCATTAAAATGCCAATGCAGTGAATATTCCAATAAAAGACAAAACACTGTCAGACACAGAACTCTTCTGGTACATTGAAAACAAAGTTTTGGAAAAATCAAAACTAAAATTATGGCATCAATTACACCATGTAAATTATTACTTAAAAAATACAACTAAAGGATTAGAGTTTATTTCATGCAAACTGGCATGATATACTACAATGACACGTAATTTTTAAAATCTACTTGTTGAATATGGCTTCACACTATATAATACAATTATTGAATAAACACTAGGGAAAAGGTGAGTACAAGTTTAAAGTAAAGAAAGAGTTGTATAACGGGCAGTAACTGATTGGACAAACAGACAGAGCAGGCTTAAGTTCTCAACTAGAGAGCAAAGACTGGTACTGGACCTTCGGCCCCACTAAACAAGTGTGGGTTTTTTGTTGGTAGTGGTGGTGGTGGTGTGTTTGTTTGTTTGTTTTATTTATATATATATTTTTTTAATGAAAATATGTCCCCCAGTCTCAAGCATTTGACCATTAGTCTGCAGTAGGTGGCGCTGTTCAGGGAGGTTCAGGAGGAACAGCCTTTGTAGAGGCAGTATCTCACTGGAAGCCTGCTTTTGTGCTTTGATTGACATGTGAGTTCTCAGCTTCCTGTTCTGTTGCCGCCATGCCCTCCGCTTGCTGCTGTGCCTCCCCTTAATGGTGGACTTGTTCCTCTGGAACTAGAACTCCAAATAAATTCTTTCTTTTATTAGTTGTTTCTGATTACAGTTTTTTATCACAGCAACAGAAAAATAACTAAGGAAATGAGACTATAACCTTAATACGTTAAATGAACAGCAGAGCCAGGATCTATTTCCTCATCCAGCTTGCAAAGCTACCTATACATGATCATATTCAAAATAAATCTAAAACCCTAACCATATCAGTGTTTTAAAATATTTGCACTATAACTTAATTATTTACTATAAACATCAACAGAAATAATTTTATTTTACTTTAAAAAAAATGTCCCACCAATAATCTCTCATGCATGGGGGCCAGAAATAGAATCTAAAGCCAAAAGAAAAAAATTGCAATAGATAAAACAATGTGTCCCAGAAAGAATTCTGAAAGAAACAGTTTTCTTAAGTTGGATGTATATTTACAGGAAGTCATGTATTATAGGAGAGGGGCTATATCTGATTTACCTTAGACACATTATTAGAATCTTCAAGTGAACATATATGGTAACAGATACTTCCAAACAGTGTCAAAAATGAAACCTTCCTGGTGGAATTGTGGCTATTCCAGACCACTTTGGATACATGCATTAAAATTTACTAATATATCAGTTATCTCTCCAGTAGGAAATTTATGCTTTCTTATCCCTTGAAGCTAGTAATGCACTTGTGACTTGCTTTAAACAACGAGACTTGAAAAGAAATCATCATGTTACCTTTGGGTGTTAAGATAGCTTATCACTGATAGTCAGTTCTCATGCAACAGCTGTGTTCTCTCAGGTCTCCATGAACAATTAAGTAGCACATATTAAATCACTGCTACTGGAAGAAATATAGTCTTATGTTCCTATGAGCCTCTAGTCACATATTGTCATCAATTAACCAGTACCACCAGGGACACTTGTTTTATGTGTGTTTAAAGATAGTTAACTGGTATCTTCATACAGACATACAGCACAAACAATTATTGGTATTTGGCTTTTGAATCTTTCTTTATAAGACAAAGAAAGCCAACGATGATTCGACATGTCTTCGACTAGAACAATTTGGCTCTAAATTTCTTTGGTCTCTATCCTGACAATAGCGCTATCTACGTTTTCATATTGGCTATCATCTAGTGGATCTATAAATTTCATAGTTTTGCCACACTTTGCGAATATTTAGAATCCATTAGCGTTGCCAAATACCCTCATCTTTTTTTCCTGGAAAAGTTATTGACTTTTTAACTTTGAACTCAAGGACATCAACCTCAATTCATGCCTGAACAAATTTACCTAACACACACATTTTCCCCCCTAAGGCACATGGCAGCCTCCTTGTGGTTAGCGATACTGCACAGCACTATGCTATGGGACATTTTAAATAGCAAATCCCCAGCAAAACTCATGCACAAGTGTGGAAAACTGACATTAAATGAGACTAGAAAGGGAACACTTGTTTACATAGGAGAGATGAAAAAAGAAGGTGGGGCATCACATTTGATGTCAGCCATAAAGTTTCATCCTCTGTGCATGTCTGTAAATGGTCTTGAAAGTACTGTGAGTATTGAGTTGGTACTTAGGAAATCAGTATGGAAGTCAATTCACACATACACAGATTCTGAAGTGAATGGGGATAAACTCAGAGTGTTAATCTTGACCAGCAATGTTACAGTTACTGGCTGTTTCATTAACCCAGGCAGTGCAGAGACCTCAGCCAAGCATGGAGCAACCCAGTAAGCAGCACTCCCTCCACAGATTCTGCATCAGCTCCTGTCTCCAGGTTCCTGTCCTGTTTGGGTTCCTGGATTGGATTGCCTCAGTGGACTGTGTGATTCAGGATATGTAAGTCAAATAAACCCTTTCCTCCCCAAGTTGCCATTGGTCATGGTGTTCCACCACAGCAGTATTAAACCTAAGACAATATATAAGATTATAGTTTAGGAAACAGCATACGCATATGTCTGTATTTATATTTATTCATAGTTTCTATATATGGTAAAAATAGTCACTGAATATATTAAATTATTTTTACATTGTGCAAGGGGAAAAAAATACCAAATGTCTTACTGACTTCAGCCAAGCAGCCTGTGTCAACAGTAAACTTTGGGGGGCTTAAGTCTCTCATATCTTTGAGTTTGGGTTACTGCAACAGAAACTTATTTTCCCTTACTTACAGACCCCTTGACTTAAAAGTTCAAATATGAAATATAACAATTACATTTACAGATTCGGAGCAAGAAATAAATAGAATGTTTGTGGAAGAAGGCACAAGAGACAAAGTGGTTCATCATCAATGGTCAAGATCAGAGTAGAAATGACAGTTTCCACTGAATATATTTTAAATATTTCAAAGTGCATATTCTTTTAACTTATAAAGATAATAAAATTACAAAGTCTAAGATAACCAAACTTAAAGGGTACTAGCAATTTAATTTTCTGCTAAAATGGAGATACATTAGCTCCTACTACAGTGAAAATTTCACTAGAAATAGATCATTTACTTATTTATGTATAGGATGAGTTTGATATTCTTGAAAGTTTAATCACTATGGATTATTACTTTGTAGTGAACATCAATTTCATTCTTTTTACATAAATTCAAAAGAATTAAAAGAGGAACACAGCCGTGGGCGGATGGTTAAGAGGACAGCAAAGCCCTGGTGAGTCCAGCTTGCTCTCGATGGGTACCAAGTCCATGTAGCTCGTCTTTCTAGATCGCCAGGATACACTAAAAAGTCTCAGGGATAAGATGACTGACTTTCAAAATTAGTTATTCAGGACCTGGAACTCAACAGTTGAGAGCACTGGCTGCTCTTCCAGAGGACCCAGATTCAATTCCCTGCACTCTCATGGTGGCTCATAACCATCTGTAACTCCCCAGTCCAAGGGGATCTGATGTCCTCTTCTGACCTCTATGGGCACTAGACATAAACATACATAAGAGCAAACCACTCATACACACAAACTAAGACATCAATTTTAAAAATAATAGTGATTTATACTTTATGTATGGAAAAAGGGTTTGTTTTTGAGAAAGTCATTCATCCAAAAAATTTAGAGTAAACTATATATTATATATGAATATTTTCTCAGATATTCTGTGAATTCCATTTTAGCTTTTAAGTTCACTTTTCACTGATAGACGAAAACATAAAATGGCACATTGTGGTACCACATCATGTTTTGATACATGCATACACTGTGCAATTTTTAAATCATTTGTGTTTATCTCCTTCCTTTCTTTATGGTGATAATTTCAAAACCCTCTTTTCTAAGTTTTTGAAAAGCATAATACATTATGGTTATTTACAACCCTTCTGAGGTGCAATAGCATTGTTAGAAAGCATCACTCTTTTGTAACTGGAATCCACTACCACTAATCAGTCTTTGCCCCTCCCACCCTTACTCCTACTGCCCCCAGCCTCTAGAACCAACACTCTACTTTCAGCTTCTACAAGACCAACTTTTTTAGATTCAACCAATGAGTTACAGCAGGCAGTATTTACTTTTCTGTACCTGGCTTATATCGTTTAACGTGGTTTCCAGTTATGCCTGTGCTTCTTCAATGTTTTATGAGACCATTTACTCTTTTTATTGCTGAAGATACTTCAATTCATATATGTCCTATATTTTCCTTTTCCATGCATCAGCTGATAAATACTTGGGCTGTTTTCATTTCTTATCTATTGTGGATAGCATTGTCATGAACAGGGGAGAGCTGGTGCAACTGTTGTAACTGAAAATTGAAGGTGACCCTAGCATTACAGAAAACATTTTGAAAAAAACAAATCCCAGTATTTTTCTACCCTAACACTCATTCATCTAAAAAATTTCCTACCCAAAACATATATATTATAATCTTGCTCTCTTGTCTACCAGTATGCAGAGTCATTGAGTTCAACTTGAGTGCTCAGATATAATTGTCATTTTATATTTTAGCTTGGCACAAAAAAAAAATACCAAATGTTTTACTGATATATTTTCATCATAGCTTGATGTCATTCTTGTATTTGTGAGTCTTTGCCTTGTTTTCAGATTACATGTGTCAAAATTATATATATTTAAAGATGAGTGATAGTCATGTAATAGAAGTTTATATATAGGTATAAGTGGTGGCTAATCTTGGCTGTCAACTTGGTTACAACTGAAATTAACTAAAACCGAAGAAACTGGGCATACCTATGATGGACTTTCCTTGGTTCGCTTTGAGGTGGCAGACCCACCCTAAATACGGGGCACCCCTTCTGTTGACAACCCACACAAAAGGACAAGGAGGAGAGAAAGTTTTGCTTTTTGCCTGCTTGTCCTCACTTTCACTGGCAAGCTCCTCTCCTGCTGCTGAGGCATTCCTTCACTGGTGTTAGAATTTAGTTCTTCAGCTTCCAGCATGGACTGAAAGCTGGTAGGTCTCTAGGACCTCCCTGGGACTTTGGCACCAAATCGGGACTGCTGTCATATCTGGTCTCATGGACTGAACAATTATCAAATCCCTGGCCTTTCTGTTAAGAGCAACCCAGTAAGCAACACCCCCTCCACAGATTCTGCATCAGCTCCTATCTCCAGGTTCCTGTCCTGTTTGGGTTCCTGGATTGGATTGCCTCAGTGGACTGTGTGATTCAGGATATGTAAGTCAAATACCCTTTCCTCCCTAAGTTGCCATTGGTCATGGTGTTCCACCACAGCAGTATTAAACCTAAGACAGTATATAAGATTATAGTTTAGGAAACAGCATACGCATATGTCTGTATTTATATTTATTCATAGTTTCTATATATGGTAAAAATAGTCACTGAATATATTAAATTATTTTTACATTGTACAAGTGGAAAAAATCAACTTAGCACTACACCTTGGAAAACTAAAGGAAATGGTTCCTATCTCCACACTGAAAAGCCAAGTTGAATTTGATTGTTTGGAAATGTGGGATCATTCTTGAACTCCCACCAACAGTTCTGCCCCTTGGCTCTGGACAGTTTGTCATACATACCGAATTATATACACCACACAATCAAGTAAAAAGCTGTCTCATACCATATTCTAGCTAGAAAATTCCCCTCTCAATTTTTACATTATTCCCCATTTTATATGTAATCAATGAGGAGAAAGGCTTAATTGTTAATTAACAAATAAATAGGAAATCTCATCTCAGTTTGTTGAAATACAAAAAGTGCTCAAAAGGAATCTTTCAAATGGCATTAGAGCAAGGGTGAAATTCAGTCCCTACTTAGCTTGTACCAACTGAAGACAATAGTAAGCAAAGTATTTGGTACCTCAGTGCCTGTAAGGTAAAGCTGCAATTGCCTAGTAATGTTATAAAGTGACAAGCTTTGGGATGACTCTCCACTCAGTGGCACAATGTGGATTTTTACCTAAGCAGGTTTACCCTTCTGTTACTGACTCACTAGCTGCAACCCAAATTCTCTACTCAATTTTAAATCCATAATATGGGGAGGAGGGTATAATTGTCCTGTTGTGACTACCACATAAAAGCACAGATTGCTTCTGGTTAAAGCAGGATGATTCCTGTCTAGTTGCTCATTATTCCATGCAATCTAATAAAGGTGATCCCTTGATTAGGTGTTCACCTGCAGGCGAGTCTAACCACACCGTGGTTGAAAAAAAAACCCTCAAGTCTGTAGAGGAAAGAAAAACACTAGGTAGATTAAAGGAGGGTAAGTAGTAAATAGTAATGCATTTTTGGAGCAAATATTTTTGTACGGCAAATATGACAGTGGTTAGCAGAGGTTGCCCATTTTGAAATAACGGTTTTCCTCAGAGGGACTGATTTTTAATGGAGGAAATAATATAATTAAATAATATTGGTCATTATCCTTTGCATATATCATTGATTGTGCAAGGAGGATGTATAATAACCCCCATTCAGCCATTAATCCACTTGTTCAACCAATCATCCTTTATTTTAGGTTTATTTATGCATACTTAAAGAGTGCACAGTGATAACTTTAAATATGTACAGTGTATCAAAGTCGGCTCTCCGTAGTTGCAAGGCCATTGGCATCCTCCAGAGCAAGTGACTCAAGAGGAGCAATATGGGTCCTGTGATGTGGCTCTGGAAGTCATATTCCATCAGCTCAACAATACTCTATTGGCTACAGCAGTCCGCACCATCCAGTGTGGAAGTGGGCTGTATGAAAACATGACCACAGCAATCTACAGACAGAATTAAAGGTTGGCTGCTGGAACTGGTAAGAACCAGGTTGCACTGTTCAGAAGTAAGGGTTCTTGATGGTATATAAAGTCAGATAATTTTAAGCAGCAGCTGTTATGTCTTATTTAGTATTTTAGGAAATTATTTACATTGCTATGTTAAAATGGAATTTTAACGCAATGATGGAAACCAGAGACATCTGCTGTATTTTAGCTGAAATTTGAAGTTGCTGCAATAATTATTGAATGAAGAAATCTGTTTAGATTCAAGTCCCAAGAAAGAGTAGCCATGAAATTTGCTCTTGGGTATTTGAAAGGAATATATATACAGAGTAAGGAAATCTCCACAGAGGTACATTTGGAAAAGAGATACATATGGGACATGTTTACATAAGAAGAGAAAAGGACATGGTGTGGGGGGATCTAAGTTTCCTTTTAAACATAAGGTTGACACTTTCATTCATTAGGTCCTCAAGGAGAATGTAGCCTAGGAACCTGAATATGTAAATGTACAATTCAGAGCAGGTAATTAAAGCCAGAACTACCCAAGTTGTTGTTTTTTAGGGAGTCAATGATATTTGAAGTTACTTTCACCATTAATATAGTAGACTCCTTTTTACAGAGCACAGTTCAGTACATGAGAGAAGTCCTATACCTGCTTAAATAAAGAAGTTTTGCCAATTCTGTGGGCTTATATTAGTCCTTTCTTTAGGAAAAGGAAAATAAAAATGAGCTCTTTAAAAATGTACTCTTTAAAAATGTACTCTTTAAAAAGAGGGGAACAGGATACAATATCCTCAGAAGACATTTGCTGTATTAATCAAAGAAACAATGTTCAAACCTTCGGAACCGTTAAACTGGAGACTGGATTTTATTTTATTTTATTTTACTTTATTTTATTTTATTTTAAAAGTCTTAATTGAGAACTACATCACTAGTGGTGTTTTAAATAATATGTTTTTCAGCGAGGGTGAAACTCACTTCTCAGAATTATGAAGTACTTAATGGAAGGTAGCTAAATAACAGGTTCAGAGGGAACTCTTCTACCAGGATGCCTTTCTCATTAAGCAATGGCTCTCTCCATTCTCTCTGCCCCACTAGAAGAGATGAATGGGATTCTGGGTTGTGTTGGGTGACAGAAAATAGTTAAGATGCATCCTCAAACACTGTCCAAGCTGTGTATTTTTCTTACACTCATTTATTCAGAAATGGCTGTGGCAGACCATGTATTCGCTGCTGAACACCATTCTCTTGTCTTCCTGACGGGATTCTTGCTTTCCTATAATCCAGCTGTGCCACCACTCTACCACAGTTAATAAAGTGGTTTAGTCTACTGTGTACCTTAAATCACCCAGTCTCATCAAATGTTAATATTGGCAACTTTGGTGCTCTCACTATGAAAAGAAACTAAGTATGAATAAATTTCCTGTCAAAGCAGAGCAACCGTCAACCAAAGATGCAGGATCAGCCATGACCGCCACTTGAGAAAAGTGAGACTCTTTTTTTTTTTTTTCCTGTCTGAGTTTTTCATTTCAGTTTTAAAACACAGAACCTAGGGTAAGAAGTTTGGGTTTTCAAAAATCTTTCTCCATGGCTGGGGTTGTAGCTCAGTTGGTACAGTGTTTTCACAACATGTATGAAGTCCTGTGTCTGATCCCTGACACTGAATAAACAGGGCATAGTGAGGCAAAACAAGTTTAAGGTCATCCTTAGATGCAAAGTGAGTTGGAAACCTCCCTGGGATTAATGGGGACCTGTCTCAAAACAAAACAAAAATGTCCTCCATTCTTTAAGGGCAAATGCTGGCATATTTCTATTTGATTCAATATATAATCATCATCACCATCATCATCATCATCATCGTCATCATCAGCTACCCTTTCTTCATTTCAGCCTCAAAATATGTAAGACCAAATTTCCCCTGATTAGCTTATCCTACATCTGGATCCCTGTATGTCATTGTCAGGTTTTAGTCCGCCAGCCTTGAAAGGTTGGAATGGGTTTTGATTTGCCTCTCCCGAAACTTAATCAATAGTCACATGTTATTTGTACCAGGGCTGAAGAGATGGCTTAGCAGTTACGCACTTGTTGTTCTTGAAGAGGACCCTGGTTCAGTTCCCAGCACCCACCCATATCGGATGGCTCACAATAGATTGTAACTCCAGTTCCAGGGACTACATCATCCTCTTCTGACCCACCAGAGTAAGACATTCACACCACACGCATATAATAAAACAAATAAATCTTAATAATCACATTTTATATTAACAAATTATTATGCATCTATTGCATGTTGTGTGCATGGGATATAAAGATGGCTAAGATTCACACTGGGACTTTAAAAACTCAGATAATGTGGGTAGGATCCCTTCTAATCCCATTGCTGCTAAACTTGTCTCACTTAATAGCTTTCTTATCTCAACTCTTTCACTTCCGATTTATCCTAAATTTCACTGCCATGTTGATTTCAGAAAAAAAAAACAACAACAACAACAGTTCATATGCTACATTCTAAAAAAATTATAATGTCTATGCTTTCTCTGCAAAATTATATTATGTATTTTTACTGAGCACTCAAGACACTTGATAATATGCTCTTTTTCTACTTTGTAACCCTCCATACACTCCCCCAGGTCCTCTGTTCTTTCTAAACTAGCCCACATGCTAGTCCCACATGAGTCATATGTACCCTGCTATCCAGCCTCAGTTCCCATTGTTTTCCTTGCTAGGAAGGAAACTTCCTTACTCTAAAGATTTCTCACTGAAACAACACACAACTTAATGATACACAGTGTTTAAAGTATTATTATTTATCAAATAAAGCATATTGGTTTAGTTTTAAGTATGAATTATATTTTTAAGGTACATGAACTCTAAAGAAATAGAATATATACTTCACAGTTAATAGTTTGTGTTTATCAGCTACCTTCCTCTGTGAATTATATGTGAAGCTAGGACTTAAATACCTAGTATTGGGTTTCTTAAAAATCTTATGTTCTGCACCATGTTATCATGAATGAAATAAACTATATAACTATATTGATCATTTTATTTCTGCTGATATAATAGAAGACTTCATACTTTCTAAATCTGACTAAGAGTTAAGTATGAAATATCAATTGTTATTACTAATCATATTCCTTACTAACGTTCGACCACTATACTCAGAATTGCAGCATTTGGGGTTTCAAAGAGGCCTGACAAATACTCAGAAAAAGAAATGGAGATGCAGAGAATTGTGGAAAGGCACATAGATAAGAATTGAGGGTATGCCATTTGGTCTTGGGTCCTGACTAGCCAGTAATAGTGCCACACCCTAATAGGCTTAACCAACTATATTAATGTGTGTATATGGTAGGGAGACACATGAAGCAATATTACTCCCCACCACTACTCATCTCTAGCTAAGACATGTATAACAACCACCCATCTCTTTTAGTGATATAAGAACAAAGGTGCTTGCGGCCGTTCCAGATGACCTGAACTCAATCCCCAGAGCACACGTGGTAGCAGTAAAGAACCCACTCCTGAGGTTGTCCTCTGACCTCTAAGTGCATTTTATGATCATGTGAACCCACAAACATACACATACATGAACACACATAAAAATAAAATGTAATGAAAACAAGCTTTTTAAAAATTTTCATAAAATCCATACAAAGCAGATTCTGTTATCAAGTCCAGTATAGAGATGATATGTGAGGATCTGAAAGTAGTGAACTTTCTCAAGGGTATGTATTTCCTTTTAAGCACCATTTTTCTTGCTGAAAAATCTTACCTGTTTCCTTCTCCAAAAGTGAACATCCCATGTCTGTAGGAGCTCCTGGTTCTTATTTCTAATACGAAAAGCAAAGGAAAATGGTTTGCCCTCATTATTCCTTGAACAGCCAATCAGTTTCAAAGGCAAAAAAAAAAATTTAATCATAATACGAACTTATAGAAGCTAAGCAAGATTCACACAAGCTCCATTTTGGATTACCCATAATCTCAGTAACACAAACATGCTCATGCTTCTTCTCAAATATCTGCCTATGAGAGGCACACTTCCCGTCTCCTTCCTTGTCCTTGATTCATCTGGGTAGGGAGAGGAAAACAGAAGATCAGGAGCTATGTGAAGATTCTAGGAATGGACTATCTCTCTTCTTCTCTCTCTCTCTCTCTCTGTGTCTCTCTATCTCTCTCTCTCTGTCTCTCTGTGTTTCAGTCTGTGTGTGTGTGTGTGTGTGTGTGTGTGTGTGTGTGTGTGTGTGTGAGTGTGTCCATTCTTCCCACCCCTGTTCCCTAATTTTCTCCCTAGTTTCTAGTGTCTGGTTCACAGTCCCTCACACTGCATTTTCCACTATGCAAAGGTGCATCGGGTTTTAAGAAAACCATTAAATCTACCAAACACTCCAGTCTTTGTAATTTTTTTGATAAATGGGAATAGTGTTAATATTATGAGAAAAAAAAAACTCCAACCAACAAAGTATTTCTTTGTCACATGAAATTCTTGGGCAGAAAGACAGAGTACGTGAAAGAGTCAAACCAGGAGTGACCACCCAACACCTTTAATTAAAAGAGAACAACATGATAAACAGATCGATAAAGGTAAGAGTAGAAAAACATCCTAATAATCCTCAAAACAAGCTTAAGCTTCTAAAGCTTGTGCATTATGTATGTTTTTGAGAAAGTAAGAATTTCACTAAAATTAGCCAAGTTCTACTGCATTTCTGCATACCAGGTTCAATAACAAGAGCTTTGTACAGTCTATTTGTAAGGCAGACATATGGTTCCCCAAAGGCTGTCTTGGGTTGTCTTTGTCCTTCCACAGCCTCGTGCCCACTCTTTACAAAATTCAGTCTTATCCACAGCTTTATCTACCTAAGAAGTTACTGAAAAGGAAAACTAAAGCTGTCATGGCAGTGAATGGGACAGTCTTTCTCCTCAAAAATAAAAATAACTAATTGTCTGGGTGCTTATGATATGCAATAAATCGGAAAAACACCTCTGTTTTAAGGCATCATTCAATTTTCACAGTGGCCACATAAAGTGACAGCTATTTAAACTGTATTTTCATAGGAAAATATTATACAGAAGTTGACAACCAGCTGTGGAGTATTGAGGCTCATATTCAAAGTGTTATCTTTTTCTAGCCAATCTATATTAACCTAGCTGCAGCCCCTGTTCTTGCTCCTAGCCTACAGCTCTAGGAAGTGAAGTGGAGCAATCTGTGCTCAGCCTTGAATTGGGCTACTATATTGTACAAGCCTGCATATTGACTTCTGAATGTTAGAGGTCTTTAGACTAGAAACCAGGAACCCAACGAAGACCAGGGTATGAGAGGAACAGAAGGGGAGGAAAGAGGAAGGGAGGGAGAAATGAAAAGAGATAGTTAGGTCTCCAAAATCTCTACACAGCACAAGATCTTGTGACTTCCTCTTCCTAAACCAACTTTGCCCAAGCTGTTCTTCAGGTCCTCAATATTCTTCCAATAATTCAATGAATTGCCTACTTTGTTGTGTTTTGTCATTAGAAACAATCCACATAACTTAGTGGCATCATTTATAAAATAATCATTAGGATACTTATTATTAGCATGTACAAGTAGATTATAAAAAATACTATCTTAAGAAGAATATTATCTATAAGTAAAATCAAAATTACACCATGTGGTTGTTTTACCGTCTCTGGGTGAGCATGCGCAAGATTGACTAAAAACAACCAAATTATTCATGACCTATTTTAGAAAGCTATATATCAATTATAAGTGAATTTAGATGGCTGGTTTTGACAATGGTGTTCAAGTAAGAAGCCAATACAAGAGAGTTGAATTAAAAAATTTGAGCCACAGTAGTTAAGGGCACTGGCTGCTCTGGTAGAGGACCTGAATTCAGTTCTCAAAACCCACATGGAAGATCACAACCATCTACAACTCCAGTTTCAGAGAATCTGACACCCTCTTCTGTCTTCCATGACACCAGGCACACAGGCATGCATGTAGTGCACAGAAAAAAATGTACAAGCAAAACATTCATGTACATAAAAATAAATTAAAATTTTTGAGATAAATGGTCATATTTTCTATCTTCTTTATATAGAACATGAATTTAGCTTTTTATTGTGTAAAAGTGATCAGTATTATAATACAGTATAATGACTTGGCACAGATCACAGTTTAAAATTACTATTTTTACACTGAGTACAAATTATATTTTACCCTATGCTCAGATTGGAATAAATTGTAACCAGTTATCTGAAATAGAAAAGTATCCTAAAGACCCACCACACATGGCACTTAGCCCGGTGCCACTGATGCCCCCAAACAAACAGCATCTGCCTACGGTCCACTGGTCAAGAGATGTTCTAACCGAGTTGCCACCTTCTATTTTCTCACTCTGATCTAGTCACTATAAATCCCAACTGCTGCACCCTATCACAATCTGTCACTCTTCACTAACAGCCTGGTTGATCTGAGTGCCAAGCACTGATGTCAGCTGTTGGCAGGCCTCCAAGACGGTCTTGATTCACATACTCTCCTTTCTGACCAATCTCTTTCTCCCTCAGAGTTCCTTGCTTTCCATTTCTAAGCCCCACTCAACTGGTTCAGAGAATGAGGGAATCCAAAAATAACCATAAAGATCTTCTGTCTATAGGAGCTACAATTTCCCATTTCTCCTTGGGTATTTTAGAGAAAAAACATCATAGAAATAACTAAGAATTCAATATAGGATTCAGAAACATGTTTTTTATATCCAAAGGTTTAAAAGAAGATACAATCTCTGACCCAAAATATATAAACTATCATAATAATTCACAAAATTAAGTCACATAGCATTTGTGTATTTGAATAGGCTTGTTAAAAAAAAATACCCTGCCTGCTCCACATACCAATTATTATACACTGACATGGATGAATTGTCCTGGCTTTAATCATGGTGCTTGCTCTAAAGTTCTTTTACTACATGTTTATTTCAGGAATTTAGGCTTACAAAAGTGACTTCAAGCAAAGTTCTAAAAATCGAAATATACTGAAAGCCACATGTGTAGCTTAAAATTTTCTAGTATGTTCATTTAATTTATAATTATTTAGTAATATATTTTTATTTAACTCCATTTATCAAAATATTATTTCAATAAATAACATATAATTACAGAGATAATGTAACTTTTGAAACTAAGTCTCTGAAGTTTTCCATGCATGTACAGCTACCGTACATCTCAGGAGGTGCAAGTTACACATGGCATGTGTACTCAGCAGCCACATAAGATGAGTTCATTTCCTGACAACACAACCATAGAGAAATGCATGATTTCATGAACTTCCAATGAGAAGAATTATTTGTATAATGAGGATACATTCTTACCTCAATTTTTTTTTTAAATTACGTATTTGTGTGCCTGTGGGTTTGTGCACTTGAGCTGAGTGCCTACCGAGTTCAGAAGATGGTGACAAGTCCCTTGGATCAGGAGTTACAGGTGGCTGTGAGCTGCCTGCTGTGGGTGTTGAGAACCAAGGCTGGATATTCTACAAGAGCAGTATGTGCTCTTAACCCTTGAGACATCTCTTCTGCACTCCCTTATCTTAATTTAAAATATTTAGTATTATTGTATTTGTGTCTGGGTGTCAGGGTCATGAATATGTGTGGGTGCAGGCACACGTGTGCCATGGCATACATGCAGAGGTCAGTAGAACTTTCAAGCATCATTTGTTTCTTTCTACTGTGGGTTACAGGGATTGAATTCAGTCCTCAGACTTATGAGGGCTTTTACCTATTGACCCACCTAACCAGCCAACAATATATTCTTAGAGGAAAATAAGACCCAATCTAGAGGATAACCTCAAGTGGTAAAGTGCTTGTAGACCAAGAAGACTTGCATTTAGAACTCCAGTGCCCATGTAAAAGCTGGATGTGGGGGTACACATTTGTATCCCTAGTTCTGCGGGTAGGGGTAGGAAGAGACAAGAGGAGTTTAGTGTAAGCTACTGATGGGTAATGGTGCTCTGCATGCTGTGAATGTGTTGCTCTGATTGGTTAATAACTAAGGTGCTGATTGGCCAGTAGCCAGGCAGGAAGTATAAGCGGACAAAGAGAGAGGAGAATTCTGGGAAGTGGAAGGCTGGGTCAGGAGATGCTGCCAGCCACCACCAGGAGAAGCAACATGTAAAGATACCGGTAAGCCACGAGCCACGTGGCAAGGCATAGATTAATAGAAATGGGTTAATTTAAGATATAAGAACTAGATAGCAACTGGAAACCTGCCATGGCCATACAGTTTATAAGTAATATAAGTCTCTGTGTGTTTATTTGGGTCTGAGTGGCTGCGGGCCTGGGAGGGACTAGAGATAACTCCAACTACAAGCTACCTTAGCAAAATACATAAGTTCTAGGTTAAGTGAAAGGCTCTGTCTCAAAAATAAATAAATAAATAAATAAATAAATAAATAAATAAATAAATAAATAAGGTGGAGAGAAAGCAAAGCAGAAACCTGATGCTCACCTATGCTCTCCACAAGCATACATACACTTATGCACACACATACATCCACGCACACACATATACACACATACAAACATACATACACACACAAAGACACAAAGCTCATGCCAATTAATATCCTCAATCAAGTTAAACGATATGGTTCATATTAAAAAAACTACTCATCCAGTCTAGGTTAGCTAGTATCAATATGCAAACACAGTCAATACATTTGCATTATTATTGATGCTAGATAACAACTTGAGAAGTTCTCATTCAAGGCATCCATCTGGCTACATGTTTCACATAATGCTGTCGCAGCTTTCACTGTGGAAATACGTCCCTGAAATGAGAGATGACAGTTTAATGGAACAGTGTATATGCAATGAGAAGAACATACAACAAGTCATTAGAAAGAGTGCATTTTCAATTCCGTTTGCAATTTCAGGGATGACAAAACATTTCCACAAATTCTTGTTTCCTTAATTAACTTTTTATACTCTCCCTCCTTCCTTTATCTCTAAGCAACTCCAAATTTAATGAGAATTGATCCCATCACAAGAGTTTTCTAAGTTGAAAACCCAGTTTTTAAAGGTCATTTTAGAAAATGTTTTAAATCTATAAGAAAAAAGTTCTAACATTTATTTTTAAAAGCCAAAAGCATAATGTCATGTGACTTATGAACCACCACCAATTATGTATACATTTATTCATTTGTTCATGCAATTGGCATTAAATAGGAAATATGTATCATATGGTGTACATGGAAGAAAAAAATTAAAAACATGGAAAAAATGTGTACTCTATCAGAAAAGCTCCAACTGTGCACACTATGTATTCAGAAGCCATAAGGATACTTGAAGAAGTAGCTATAGATCATTTGGAAGAGCATCTAGAAAACACCTAAGCCTCCTTGAGTTGTATGGTCAACTCCAAAGACACAGGGCTGAGCCTGAAAGGTTAACTAGAAATTTCAGAGGCAGAGTAAGGGAGATGGGCAAACTGGCAATGGTACTTGAAAGAACTCAACTCTCAAAACAGTCCTACTTACAGAGCATTGGAGAGTTGATAGAGAAAAAAAAAAGAAAAACGAAGCTGTAGGGTTAAACAGAAACATTGTGAAGGGTCTGGCACACCCACTGGATGTGCAGCTCCTGGCGGCAGGTTTTAGGCTTGAAGGTGGTTTAATATGCTGTGTATGCATGGCATTTGTTTATATTCTGTTGCTCGATCAAAACACCTGAGACTGAGCACTGTATAAGGAGAAGGATTCACTTACCTCATAGTTTGGAGGCCGAAACTTCAAATAGCATTGTGCTGGCTATTGTAAGTGGCCTACATTTGTATTCTATTATAAAAGATGGCAACACAGCAACAATGCATACAAGCTAGGGAGATCATATGGAAACAGCAACCCAGAAAATGACAAACAGACCAAGGGATTCAGCTTGCGTGAAAACCTTCTCAGGAGAATTAGCCAGGAACCAAAGAAACTACATCAAGTCTTCCTGAGAGAAGTGACCCCAGGGACCAAATTGTACCCTGATGAGATCCACCTCTCAAAGGTTCTGTTACCCCTTAATGTACTGTCATGATAAGAACCAAGCTCTCACTACAGGAGCCCATGAGAGACAAACTCTACCATGCCATAGTATGTATCATCAAAATTACTCTCCTTAGTCAGGGGCTACCACACTCCAGAGTGATGCTAGAGAAAAGAAAACTCATCGACAGCTTGGCACACTTTAGAAACTGGTGATGGACAGTTACTGATTATAGAGAAATGAAAGGATAATTTCATAATACAGAAGGTTTTTTGATGGAGAGAAGAAAATAGATGTCAGTACCATACATCGATATGGAGAGTTATAAGAATATATGCCAAATTTTAGACATTCTCTGTGTCAGGTCTTGTACTTATTATCAGAATTAAGAAATTTAACCTTCAGGAGAACCGTATGAAGTAACTTCTATGAAAATCCTAACTTGAGTTCTGTAGAAACAGAAAGACAGAGGGTAGAGCATGAGGTATAGATGAAAAATTTGCACCAGCCAGATCCAAACAGGAATCCTACTGTGCTATTTTTTTTTTCGTTTGTTTCTAGGATGACCAAGTGCCAACAGCAGTGCATGGCTCATCAGTTGCATAGATTGATGATCAGGCTGTGCTAGGTCCTTCCACATGCTCCTGATCTACCTCACTGCACACAATGTGCCCCCCAAAGGCCAGAGACATTTGTAACTGAAGATGAACAACTTGAATTTTTAGAAAGTAGATGACTATGTCAAGGAAAACCTCAAGGGAATAGAATTAGAAATATTTGTGGTAAAACATTCATTTTGTTGCACAGTGATAGTAGCAGGAGAATAATAAGTCTCATCAGGCAATGGCCTGGCAACTGAGCATCTTCAAACCATTGTCCATTTTAGGCAGAAAAACACACTCCATATCACTTAGTATCAGAGACGCACAGCTAATGAATAATCTATTCATTTCACAAATATTTGTTTAGCACAATTCCATGCGTCACATTGACTTAGGGCACTTAGGATGATGAACCAGTGAAGAGAACTGTGAAAAATAATGTTTTCTCAATATTGTAGCCCTTAGTAAGGGCCATTTGTTGTGGAAGAAGAGATACTAGGTGAATTTTGAAATTAGTTTATTAAAGTGATATCTCTCTCTCTCTCTCATCATTTGAGAGACTTAGTATATATCATTTAAATAATAATACTTTTGAAACTCTTCAGTGGACTTAATAATTCTAATGAAAGTCTCAGTGGCCTTTTTGTGTAAATTATTATATTTGAAAATTATATGGAAAGGCAAAAGGAGTAAAGAGATGAAATACAGAGAAGACCATCAAAAGAGGTTGGTTTTCCTCAAATGATTTCAAAATTCATTGGAAAGTCATAGCAACCAGGACACTGTGGCGTGTGGAAAAATGAATAGAAATATGAGTGTGTGAGATGCATACACACTCCAGAAACAGATCCCATCATGCGTTGCCCACTGACTTTTGACAAAGGTGGAGTTCAAGAAAAGATAAGCTTTTCCATAAATGACATTTTCAATAAGTGACATGGTACCATTGGACATTTACAAAGAAACAATGGAGGGGCTGGGGATGCAGATCAGCTAGAGAGTGCTTTCCTAGCATGTACAAAAGAAAGAAAGAAAAGGGGAGAGGGGAAGAAGGGGAGAGAGGGAGGGAGAGAGAGAAAGAAGGGAAGGAAAGAGAGGCAAGGGAGGGAGAGAAGAAAGAGAAGGAAGAAAGAAAATAAGGAAGGGAGAAGAAAGTAAGAGAGCAGTGATTGAGGAAAGGAGAGAGGAGGAGGGAGGGGAAGGGAGAGAGAAGAAGGGAGGGGATTGGAGGGAGGGAGGGGAAGTGCAGGAGGACAAGAAGAAAAGGAACTTTACCACGTGCCATCTACAAAAACTAGCTTAAAGTTGACATGAACAATAGAGAAGTAAAGAACCTAAAAACATACAAATATGTTCCCTAGACCTAACCTCTAGACGAATATTAGGAGGAAGTCTTGGAGGCTTCAAGTTAAGCAAACTATTCTTAACAACACACCAAAAACAAAGCCACGAAATTCAGAAAGAATAAAGCTGCTCTAGTGGTTGCTATGCAGGTTTATTGTTTAAATGGTAAATAGCGATTTCTTAGCCTCTAGCCAGATACCTCTGTCAGTACAATTACTCTTCAGCAAAGACTTACTACTGTTTCTCTGTTATTAGGACTTAATATACACAGAACACCCTCAGGACAAAGTCTCAACACATTCAAATCCGTCATTAGAGGACTTTTTCTTTTCTCTTCTGTCTCACAGTCCATGATTTGGGATTTTGTTCTGTGCATATTGGTGCACATCTGGTGTTTGTGGAAAATACCATATACAACGGCATTGTCTATAATATCACCTGTCTGGAATACCAGAGTGCAGCCATTGTGTTTATATCTCCAGTGATGGCAGCATGGCTAGACTAACACTAGATATAAGATGTTCTTCGAAAGGAGTGAAGTGGCTAATACATGAGAACTTTATTTCCTTCCATAAGAAAATAGTTCCAGCCAGTACCATGAGCAGAACCCAGACAAACTCTTCAATGATATGAGCAGCAATGTGGATGCATGTGGATGATTTTCTTGAAAAGTAAAATGAACTATAACTTGAAGAAGATAACAGGAATTCTGATAAGTCCTCAATCTGTTAAAGAAAATGAGTGTTATACAAAGAGAACAAATTTAGAAGTCTGGTGATGTCTAACACATCTAGAGGAATTAGTATTATTACTACTAAGAACTGTAATGCTAACAGTGGTGTTGCTATGTTGAAGAGAATACTTCTGGATTTTAAATAACAGCTTAGCCACATATTAGCTATTACATGCAAAAACAAGTGAAAAGAGAGAGAGGGAGGGAGAAAAGGAGGGAGGGAGGGAGAAAAGGAGGAAGGGAGGAAAGGAGGGAGGGAGGGGTGGAGGAAAAGGTTGAGGAGAAGAAAAGTATAAATTGCTATTCTCCCTCCACACAGAGAGAAAATACTAAACAAGAGACATTTAGCAATGTCTAAGAAACACATTGTGGTTATTTAGAGTACATTCCAAGATTATAGATTTAATGGCCAAAATTGAAATACTGTGTAAATTGAGGGAAAAGTCATTTCCATAGTTGAAACATTGACGATATTCAACACCTTTTCAAGAAAAAGGAACAAAAACTAGGTAAACTAGGAACAGGAGATACTTTTCCATCCTGACTTTAAAAAAAAAAAGTGCTTATAATTAACATCATACCTGGTGGTGAAGCACAGAGTCTCTATTCCTAGTACTGCTTCCTGTGTGGGTGTATATGCATTTGTGCTAGCAGGTAGGTGCTCATGTGTGTGCATGCATGTGAAAGCCAGAGTCAACCCTGAATATCACACCCAGGAACCATTCTCCTTGCTTTTTGAAATAGGGTGTCTTGTTTGCCTAGGGCTCACTGATTTGGCTAGCCTGGATGTCAGACAAAGCCTGAAGGTTTCCCTGTCCTGCATCCACAGCAGTGGAATGGCAAGTGCATCATGCCCAGCTTTCTTCTGAGTTCTGAGATTGAACTTGGGTCATCAGGACTGTGCAGAAATCACATTCCTAATGATTTATCTTCCCAGGGTCCTCTTCTATTTTTATTTAAGTAGAAGTTCTTCTCAGTAAACTATGGCAAGAAAAAGGAACCAGTGACCCAAAATTTAGGTAGAAAAATGTGAACTAACTCTTATTTACAGGCAACATGTCTACGTAATAATCCTAAATAATTTACAAAATAATATTCAAAAGCATATTCAGGAGAGTTCCAGAAGCAAGTCAAGTTTCATTTACAAAACTCAGCTGGATTGTCTCCAGTAGCACAAACAACTGAACAATAAACACACACACACACACACACACACACACACACACACACACACACACAGTTCATGCAAAGATGGTTCAGTGCTGAAGAACTCACACTGCTCTTACAGAGGATGGAAATTCTTCCCAGAATTCATATCAGGCAGCCCACAACTGCCTGTAACTGAAGCTGTAGAGGATCAGATTCCCTCCTCTGACCTCTGAGGGTATTTGTACTCACATGAACATAATGTGTGCAACACACACACACACACACACACACACACACACACACACTTAAAAATAATAAAAATAAATCTTTTTAAATTGCATATAAATATATCATAAAATATACAGAAATAAAGTCAATCAGAGGTATGATGCTTTGCCAACAGGCCTGAAAGAAGTTTTAAATGCACACATTTGGGTAGACAGATATACCATGTACTTGAACTGGAAAACTCAATGTTGTTACAATGTAAGTCCCCTACATTTATCCAGGCATGCAACACAATGCCAATCACTGTGTATAGAACTTTTCCATACAGTTTCACCAGCTTATCTTAAAATTTATATAAAAATGAAAGACAATATATATAATCCTTAAAAATCAAGAAGGCTGAAGGACTTTATTAATTATGTCAAACCTTAAAATAGAGCAATATAGTGTGGTACTTCCATGAAGATACAAACTGGCTAATGAACAGCATAGAGAACATAAAATTTAAATTTTTAACTGATTTTTCTTAAAGTCAAACCAATCTTACAAGGAAGTAAATGTTTTTAATTAACAATTTTGGAATAATAAAGTATTCATATGAAAAACTTTAATCTTGAGCCCTGTATCGTCCCATATCCCTAAATTAATTAAAAGTATGTCTTAAAGTTTTAATGTAAAAGTTACATCCATAAAGCTCTTAGGATGCAATATGAGAAAATATCCACACAAATCATAAATGGTATTTAGAACTATTTCCCATGAAAGACTGCAATATGAAAGAAAAAAGTAGATTAAACTAACTTTTACCAAAAATGAAAGCTCCTATTGCTAATTCAAAAGAGATCATTGAGAAAATAAGTAGGTAATCATAGGCTGAGAGAAAATATGCCCAAAATATATCTGTCAAAAATCAGGCATCCAGATCAAGCAATTTCTTCTATTCATTGATAAAAGGATCAAAAAGTTAATAAATAAAGCGTAAAATACTTGAAGAGCTGAAAAGATTCATGGGTAATTGATGAGCACATGCAGGCTCGTTCAGCATTAGGCTACACTCTAGTGTGGGACTAAGTGAAAATCAGAAATCTAGCAACGCTGAATATAGGGAAGGAAGTTCACAAGTTGGAACTTCTACGCACTGTTAATGGAGTGCACACAGCAACACCAAGGAAATGTGTGACAATATTTATACCTAACCACATCTACGTGTTAGCTCTGTGAGTGTGGAGGAGTGTGTGGGGACTTTTCTATGCTGATGACAATGGCCTTATGGTCACAGAGGTCTGTACTCTGTAAGTGTGCCCTTTCCCTAGTGTTCAACAGATGCGACACTTACATCTCACATTTTCCTAGATATGAGCTTAACTAAAATCAGTTAAGAGCAAATTAACATCTAAATGGTGTTCTTGATCTCTATGATGGAATGTGACAAAGTCAAGTGTTTTGATGCTTGAAATTTACATGGAGATGTATGATAAAGACTTAATGTTCAGGACATAGAGTGACTGGAAAATCATCAAGAACTCACAGAATTTGCCTACCATAAACTGAATAACTTTACAGGAAGTTGGGCCAGAGTCATAAGCATGTAATGCACAAAGAGAGGAAAATAAACTTCGGTAAACACATGTAAAATCATCAATCTCACTATAGAGGAAAATGAAAATTGAAACAACAGAATGCCCTATTAATGAAATAACAGACTAGGAAAGCATAAGTGCAGCTGAATTTGGGACTATCAGAGGGAAAGAAAAGGCCCAATCCCTACAGAGGTTGTTTGAGGTGATGGAACCTGTGTGGAAACCAAGATCTAACAAATTCAAATCAATGCATGCCCATGGTTTTACATATGCCTTAGAGAAACTCTTGGTTTTGTTCCCAGGATGGCAATTAGAGGAGATATATTAGTTCAGCCATCAATAGGACAATCAATAACTATATGCAATACAACAGGGAAAGTGGGTGGACTAACTCTGAGTCAAAATGAGTAATTTTTTAAAATATGATATTGAAACAAGCTAAGTTGTAAGACAAAATATACTGTGTGTTTCCATTAATGAGGAATTTTTAAATATAGAGTAATGTATGTTTTATAGATTGATGTTTTATATGTATCACAGAAGTAAAGTGATTGACAGCATCATGACAGAAGTCCCTCCAATGGACAAAAAAGAATTCACTTCTGTAAAAACCAGTGGGCTCTGCCATGTTCTTCCAACTTGAAGGGCAGCTCTCCCATCTTTCAAGTCACTATGAAAATTTTCTGATGTCAATAAAAACGTCTGAGTAGCATGAAGTCACCATTAGATATGTAAGAAGTCTCTTAATGATTCATCAGAGTTTTTATAAACTTTTGCATCTTTATAGCTTTTTCTGGAAAAATCCAGTAGTGTCATTCTGCCTAAGTGGCAAATAACCCCAGTTGGTATTCAAAGACTACCTTGGGGTTACTGAAATATTAATTGCACAGATATTTCATCCTATTGGCTGCGCAGTGCAGGTTCCTTGAAGTACATTTGTGAATACACATATGTAGTAAGAGTGAGAAAATGGCGAACATGAAATTTATAAACATCAACCCCAGGGTAGTGATTAGGATAAGGAAGGAAAATTTGTGAGCTGTGGATATTCATTCCATAGGGTGCCATTTAATTCCCTTTCAAAATGTCAAAAGACATCATAGGAATATGAAGATTGGGCAACGATGGTCTATCAGTCTGTAGATGTCCACAAATGAAAGGTTAGAATACCAAGATATAAAACTTAAAAGTAGCAAAAAGAGCATTTGCAATGAAGACAAGAGACACACTATCCAAGCACATCCCTACATTCAAGAGAGACCAGACAAATTGCTAGCATCTCTAGGCACTTCAGAACACAGAATTCATGGAGAGAAAAAGACTAAGAAGCAGCAAGACAGCTACCCAGTTGTGAGTTACAGGTATTGACATGGAAGTATCTTGAGTGCTGCATCTGAATGCTGAGGAATTTATCTACCTACTGAGTGGACAGCTGTAAGAGACTCACTGCAAAAATGGAAGGAGCTGCAGCTATCCACCCACAGAACACCTCAGAACCGATCAGAGGGGCTCATTTCAAAAAAGGCTCCACCCTGCACAGATAGTGCCAGGATGAAGGAAAACCACAGCCAGACTGCACACACATAACCTCATGTTTTGGTGGGTTGGAGTTGTGTATTAGCACCTCCACAGACCCAAAAATCAACTAAGCCAAGAGAAGATAAAGATTTCAGTGTCTGAAAAGGACTTCTGTAAAACTGTAAGAAGCATTTTTATATCATTTCAGAATTGATTTCCTCAAACACATTCACCAACATTCTCATGAAGTTCACAGTCAAATATTGATGCTAAAAGACTTTTATTTGTTTGTTCTTTGCCATCTCTCTTCTCTAAAAGAAAATTTAAAGTTATAATGGTATAAGCCACTTATTTGGTATTAAAATTCCAAAAAAAAAAATCCTAATCAATAGTTACTACAAAGAATTTTTGATGGCATCAAACTTTTCCCTAAATGAATATGCTTATAGCCATAAACAAATGCTACTCTTCCCCTCAATTAAGCTTGCCTTTATAATGTCTAAGGGTAAATACATGGCTGCTCAAGCTACTGAAAATAAGAATCAGTTTAGTGCTCAGCCCTAAACTAGACATTTATACTGCTTGTTGTACAGGTCAAAGAACATTAAAGAAGAGAGAGTAAGAAGAATGTAAAAGTCAGAAAATGAGGAGAAAGGCTGTAAAATTCTATCTTCAGGTCATAATGGAACTACTATAATCACGATCTGGGCCTGCATAGTCCTGGGCCTGTAAAAATGAATTACCATTGAAGAAAGGGAATACAGGGTCCTATCCAACAAATAGATTCTGAGAGAAGGGCAGACATTATCACTATTTACATGGCAACTGTTGAGCCTACCAAACTCCAAAGGATAGCTCTAAACCCATGGTCACACAAATGGTTCTGGTTAAATTCAGGGATCCATGAAATAAAACAAAAAGATACAAAAGGAGAAAATTAGAAAAAGGTATAAAGAGGGTCGGGTGTTCAGAGTGGAAGGTGATAATAATCAGATGCACTGTATACATGAGTGAAACTGTCAAAGAACAGATATAATAAAAAGTTTTTTTTTTCAATGAATTCCAGTCCTTACCCTTTACACCAGCCCTGATAGGAACAACTGTCTGCACTCCAGTTTCAGGGGATCCGATGACCTCTTCTAGCCCATGTGGGCACTGCATGCATGTAGAGCACAGGCATACATGCAAGGCAAAATATAGCTAAGTTTTCCTGTGTCCCGCCTGGTCAGAACAAATGTCTTTCATCCACTGGTCCCGCAGTCACTCTGACCCAAGTGAACACACAGAGGCTTATATTATTTACAAACTGCTCGGCCATTAGCTCAAGCTTATTATTGACCAGCTCTTACACTTAAATTAACCCATAATTCTCATTTATGTTTAGCCATATGTCTTGGTACCTTTTTTCAGTTTTGCCTTCATGTCTTGCTTCCTCTGTGTCTGGCTGGTGACTCCTGACTCAGCCTTCCCCTTCCCAGAATTCTCCTTTTCTGCTTACCCCACCTGTACTTCCTGCCTGGCTACTGGCCAATCAGCATTTTATTTATCAACCAATCAGAGCAACACATATTCACAACAAACAGAACAACATTCCACAGCAGGAAAATACCCATGCACAAGAAATTAAAGGAGAAATATGTTCCTGGGTTTGGTCTCCAAAACAAAAATGAAATAACCAGTAAGCATAGAGTAAAAGGGGAGAGAGGGAGAGACAGAAGGAAGGAGATAGAGGAAGAGAAAACAAGAAAGAAGACCCCAAAATGGAAACAACAAAGTAAAATATTCTTTTCCTGCAAAATACAGAAGAAAGTGTGATCTGCAATGGACTTAACACTCGAGGTGAAAATCAAGGATTTTAGTCATAACAACCTGTTTTCTGGAATATTCAAGTGTTTCATTAAACTGACAAAAGGTTAACATTTCTGAGTGAAAGCAGCATGCAGTTATGTTGAGTAATAATTGTTACATTTTGCATATAGACATGAGCAGGCTAGAGGATATTCAGATAATTAAAGTGTTAACCACCAGTTACTGCGGGACTGGGTAAGATGAAGAGTCAGAGTAACGGCCAATTGAGATGCTCTCATCCCCAACATCTTTAAGCTAAGATATTCATCTTCTGTCCCTGAACTTTGAAAGTCCTAGACCTCAGCTCAGACAGACAGATTCATCTCATCCCACCAGTTCCCATTGGCTTTAATCACACAATCCAACCCTCTTCATAAAACTCTCATACAGATATTATTTGTAATAGATTGAGGATATACATAACATATATTTAGGATATATATCCTAAAAGTCCTATTTCACTGGAGAGTTTTGACTAATAAATTCAAGAAAAGGAAATAAGATTTTTATTAGTTTATAAATTCAGATTTCTCCATAAGCATTTCCCAGTTTCTTGCTTTTTAGTGCTCAAAGTATATGCTGTGTCACAGTGTTCACAGTTAAGCTTGGTAGGAACTTGTCTTGTAAAATATATCCATTGGATTACATCCGTCCTTACATCAAATCTTCTATCTAGGCACACAGCCATTTGTGTTAGTGAAAATTTGAATATCTGGGTGTTCTAGACTAGTTGTTTCAGAAAGTGGGCACAGGAAACTATGTAGAGAGCAGAACAAGTCCTGATTGAGTGAAGTCCTGTGTGACTGTGCTGTTGACCTGAGCATGGCCACGACAAGGATGGAAGAGCCTCAGACCCATGGAGGCATGGCAAGGCCTTCCCACTAGGGTTAGGCTAAGAAGGAAAAGCCTTCCTCAGCAGACCCAGTACAAATATTAACCGTGTGTGCAGAAAATGTCTACCGCAGCTTTCACTCCATAATGTTTATGGCTTGAAGATTTCTCCCCTACAGAGAATGTTACTATGGAAATTAACGAAGTCCCCTCAATCCAGCTATACATCATAAACCCTGCCTCTTTGATTATCTGTATGTGATAACCCTGCCTCCTTGTCCAGGAGTATGCAATAACCTGCCTCTCTGTTCAACTGTATATGGTAAACACACTGAGTTTCCAGTTGCTGCCATTCTTACCAAAATGGTAAGGTAAGTTCATGCAACTCCCAGCTCTTCTCTCTCTCTCTCTCACTCTCTCTCTCTCTCTCTCTCTCTCTCTCTCTCTCTCTCTCTCTCTCTCTCTCTCTCTCTCTCCCCCCCCCCGTGTGGCTGGCTGGCTGGCTGGCTGGCTGGCTGTTCTTCATTCAGTGGCCACCCTAGTCAGGTCCAAGTCCCTGGAGTCCTGCAAGGATGTGGCAAAGCTGGAAGTGTGAAAGAAGAGTGACTGTTAGCTTAGCTGGGGACACATCACTGCCCAGGCCAGGAGGACATATAGCTCCACATTTGCTGCTGGAGGTGCACTCCTTTGAGGGAATGAGGCTGCTGCTCCTTTCAAAGTCAAGTGGACATAACTTTCACTTTTATATCATGCTGCTTATTCTCACACACAGTAGGCACTAAATAAGGAGTATACTTTTAGAATAAAAGTCCATGTAATGACTTTTATAATAGAACAAAGGTTTTAGCCATATTCATTACACAGCAAATATTTATAACAGAGAGATTTCAGATCACATAATTTTATTAATTATATAGTTTATAAACACAACAAAAAGATCAAGGTTTTCATTGGTTTGGGATTTTTTTTCCCTTTGGCTATGTAGAATCAGTTTGGGGAACTGAATTCCATATTCTTCTACTTTAATATTATGCCTACATGGAGATTTTAAGGGGTCCATCGATATGTTTGAATTGTGAGTATGTGCAACTGCCTAGCATGTGTGAGGTCTTCACAGCACCACAAAAAATTGTAGACTGACTTCTAGTGTTTTCCTGTGTAAATATTTTATAATGATGTTATGTTTTTGTTTGTTTTTGATTTTGTTTTTTGTTTATTATTATTATTATTATTATTATTATTATTATTATTATGAGATGTTCTATTCATTTTACATACCAACCACAGATTCCCCTCTCCTCCCTCCTCCTGCCCCCCAGACTTCCCCCCAACCCACTCCCCCTTCCCACCTCCTCCTTTAATTTAACATTTTAACACTGCAACTTATTCATCTGGAAATTGTCATTTTCATGGCTTAACATTTCATTAAGAAAATATCAAATGTAATTAATTATATTTCCTATTATTACCTTTTGAAAGAAATCTGTGTCTTCAGAATATAATTTCAGGTATTTAAAATATGTGTGGTTGTAAATTCTTTTCTACAGCACAGTGTTCATACTTGGCATCTACTAGAGCATACAAAGCAGCTAGAATTTAAGGCAGGTGGGCACTGGGTCATACTGTCCTGTGCTCACTCAGCAAGCCTTGTTCATTTGTTTTCTCTTCGAAAATCCATTTCTCAGATGGAAGCCCGGGAACATTTCTCCCTGCCTTCTTCAAACTGATGATGGGGAAAGGGTAGATTATTCAGCCTAGTCTACACACACACACACACACACACACACACACACACACACATACACACGTATTATGGGTTGGCATTGATTTTGATTAGAAATTGTCATAAACTCCTTTGAGTCTGAATTTGCTAAATAAGAACTTTGTGTTTTTTTTTAACTCCTATTGCACACCTTGAAATAATCCTTCTAATGACAGTTTACTTGTCATGAAAGTGTTCCAGTTGACTTTTAATCTCAAGTTTCTCTATCCTTTCAACTCTCTACTTGGGATTACCTGTAGGTATATAGTCACCTCGGACAGAAAATAAAAAGCTAGGCTCTATTTGATAGCAAAGACACATAGGCTTCAAAGTCTTTACACACAGACATGAGAATAAAATTATTATAGCTAATCCTTGCTCAAGTTTATCATAAGCTATCCACAGTGGAAGTGCACTATTTGTATTTAGTTTAATCACTGTCAAATTCTTGTGAGATAGATACTATTGTTAATTCATTCAAAAGAAGAGAAAATAGAGTTTTTAGGCTTATGAATAGCTAACTCAGAGTCACATCCTGTGTAAATATTAGGGCTGAAGAAAAGATTAGTGTTTAATTCTGTTGGACCGAGGAATCAACAATGGAAAGGCAAGAATTGAATACCAGCTTTGCTCAAAGAAGATAAGAAAAATAAGAGGTTTTCATTATAGAAAAATAGACAAAGCAATGCATTCACCAAACACACTTCTGTGAAACACACACTGCTTCTCAGTCCCCACTCAGACATGAGAGAGAGGAAGGCCTGCAGAGACACAGCATTCCTGGAAGAGATTTTGGGAGCTCCCTTCCTGTGTTCAGAGTGACCACCACCAGGAGCCGATTGGAGCAGGCTTCACAGGTGAATTCTATTGTCATCCCTCAATCCAAACCCAGAACCACTAATGTGACACTTCAGAAAACTATTTGTAGTTGGTAAGTTCATCAACACAAAGAAGAAACATTATCATCTATGTCACATAATTAAAAGAAGAAGGAAATGCATGAGCCTGAAGAAATTCCCAAGTAAGATGCACATTACTGTAGTCAGGCACTTTCCTACAAACATAGCATTCATCACTAAGCAAACGGACAACAGTTCATCCAACACCACCACCTTCAAAAAGCCTTAAGGAAAACAAAGAGTAGTCTCCATCTTCAATAAGTAATATACTCATTCATGCACATTTTAAAATATTTAATTATCTACTATGTACCTTACCACTGCTATTTGTTTAAAGAATATCAATAATACAAGTGGTGCCTTCAAAAAATATCAGTTCTTAGCAAGAGAGATAATGGAGCTAAATGGACAGAACTCTGAAGTACAAACAACAGATACTCTTAAGAATATGAACCTTGACCTAAACCATAAATAGGTGCTGTCTTAATTCACTTTTTAAAAAAAATCCTAATGTACATGAGTACTATTTTTAAAGGCCAGTAGCACATCATTTTTTTATAGTTTTAACAAATACTTGACTTCATTATATGCTTGTCTTTTTTAAAGCGAAAGAAATCACTGAGTCCACACTACACATCCACTTACCACTTACATTTTGCATGTATTTTGTATATATTTTTGTGCAAAATATGTGTCATATAGCTGTCACTTGTCAATCTACATTCTCTGAAGGAACATAGTAATTCAGAAGAGGTGCCAATAATGCCTCACAGGTTTAATTTAATTAGTACAGTTCTGACCTTTTATAGTATTAACATATAATCTCTTGTCCCCGAGGACTGGCCTGCTCATTATGTTTTCTGCCTGAAGCCTGGAGCACATTGATTTCCTATTACCAGTTTTATAAAAATGCCCAGTCATTCCTGTCAAATGTCTGCTTTCACCCATGTGGCTTAAAAATCATACAAATCAAGTTAAAAACCTGAATAATTATTTTAATTTTTTAGATATGAAGAGGGACCCAGAAGACATAAAATCATTGTGACGGTTTGCAAAGGAGGGTATTTGAATGAAGACTTTAGAAAGCCACAACTTTTCCACACCTGTCACTCATTGAAATATTCTGCTTAGGGTCTGTAGACCAGGGCATTTTGAGTAAACTGATAATATGTACATAACTTTATTCCATGAAGAATATTATTTTAGTGAGTACATGAGGCATTATGGAAACATTAAAGGCCAGGTATAAGAATCCAAACATTTATACTATACATTGATATATATATATATATATATATATATATATATATATATATAAATCTTTATCTACTAGTAGGAATTTACAATCACCTAAAAGTAATAAAGATATTGATATAGATATAGAGAGTAATAGAGATATAGAGATCTAAAATAACATTGGTTAAAGCAAATTAGAATTTTGTTTCTTAATGGTCCAGGGGTAGATAATAGCTCTATTTTGATCTGTCAAATAGCAAAGATCCTTTCCAGTTTTCAGCTTCACTGTTTGTAGGGTGTAGTCTCCCTCTTTATGGTTCAAATGAGTTATAAGTCCAAGGAACAGAACTTTATTCCATATAAGCAGAAGGGGAAGATCTGAAAAGGAAGCAAGTGTCAGCTGTTAGGAACTGAGATACCCAGACATGGGGCTGGGGATATGGCTTAGCTAGTAAAGATCATGCTGAACAAGTGTGAGGATTGAAATTCAGTCCCCAGCACCTACATAACAGGATAGGGACGATAGCCACTCCTATCTGTGTGTACTCCCAGTGTGTGGGATATCAAGTAGAAGACCGTTGGAACAAGGTGGCTAGCTGAACTATCTGAATCAATGAGCTCTGGGTTCAAGTGAGGAATCCTGATTCGATATATGAAGCAGAAAATGATCAAGGAAGACAGTGTCAACCTCTGCTCTACACACACATACAAACATATGCACATCTCTCCACATATGCTTGGCCCCAGACAAACACAAGCATGCATACAGACAATGCACATCATATATAATGCAAACCACCCAAAAAAGAGAAGAGAAAAATTTCCCAAAGTTATCACATTAAATTCATTTGGCCAGATATGGCCACATGGTCACCCCTGTCTGCAAACTGCTTCTGTTGAAACACGGGCATCTCATGACTGGGGAGCAAGGGGCAAATAGACATCAGGCAATAGCCCATGAATCTCTGCCACAGGGTTTAACTGAAGTAAGATTTTAAAGTACTTAGTGACCATGGAAGTAAATAACAATGCATCATTTACAGACAAACATCTGAGACAGCAGTGCAAAATGATCCGATTGAAAAACAGCAAAATAAGGAATTTAAATCAATCATTCTAACATTTGATCAGGTTAATACAGTAGTTACTACAATATAAAAATATAGGGAAGGAAAAGATAAGAATATGCTATGTTTTAACACCATGGTGGAGAGCCTTTTAAGCAGGTAAGGAAACTAAACCCAATTAGACATGGAAGCATTAAACAGAAAATGGTAGAGGCAAAATTCCTGGTGTTGAAACAGACATTTGAACAGATGACCAAGGTAAGATTTAATTTTAATGTCAATTTCATATTTTAAAATATTATTTGGGGATCAATTAATGTTAAAATGAGAAAAATGATAAGAGGTTTTTTAATTATGTAAACTTATAATAGCTAATATATGTTAAAATTCATGCATAATTACAATAAAATTCTCCCTGTGTAGGACTTTTCAACATCATGTAGGAGAAATATTTTTATTCAATGATGCTGATAATTCTATAATGAATATGCAAAGAGTGGAGGTTAATGAGAAATTTAGTGAATGATATATGAATCAGTGCTGGATTTGTAGAAAAATAACAATATCAATGCACTGGGCAGTAAGAAGGAAAAATATGGGTGGGGCTTTGTGCAGTATCCAATAGGTATAGGGTATAAAATACCCATTTGTTAAGAAATATTAAGCAATATCACTACCTACTTTTTAAATTTTTATTATTTGAAAATTTCACACATGCATACAATGTGTTTTGATTTTCTTAAATCCCCATTCTTCCCTCTCACTCTTCCCAAATTCACCCTTTCCTCCAATCCCTCCAAACTTTGTGTCTTTTCCAAAACAAACAAAAAAGAAAACTCACCTAGTTCAGTTTGTGCTACCCATATAGTCATGAGTGTGGGGCTATTCACTAGTGTGTGGTCAACTTAACAGACACCACACCTTTAAAAAGAACTGACTTTTCCCACCCCAGAAGCCAGCACCTGTCACTAGCTCTTCAGTTAGGGATGGAGACTCTGGAACCCCTTCCTGACCTATGTTGACATGTTGCATGGCTTGATAGTTATATAGGCCTTGTGCAGGCAACCATAGCAGCTGCAGGTCCACGAGTATAATGGATCTGTCATGTCCAGAAGATGCTGTTGGCCCTCCCAAACTCTGGCTCTTAAATCTTTCCCATCCTCTCTTCTGTTATGGTCCCTGGACCACAGGGGGAAGGGGGATGGTACAGATGACTCATTACTGGCTGAGCATGTGATGGACACTTATTCTCTGAACTGTGATCTGTTGTTTCTGTGTTAACCAGCATCCTCTGAACAATGAAATTTCTCTGAGGAGATCTGAAAGCTTCACTAATAAACGGGTAAAGAGAAATTAATTTAGAGGGCAATTTGATATAGGGCCATTTAGTAAAATAACACTACAGGTTCACCTCTGGGCATTATGAGTTGCACAACCATGGGTTCTAGGCCAGATTTGTAGTACTGGGCTTTTCTCAGTCTATAAGAAATTTCTCCTTAATGGCATGTTAGCTTAAGAGAACTCACCACCTCAGTTGTGTAGCTGTGTGGCTGACACAGAAGAATGCCTATCATCTACAAAATGACTTAGAAATTTAAAATTCATGTGGACGTGTTCTTAGCTTTAAGACATTAGGAAAGAAGAAAAATGGAACAAAACTTACTCAGGTGATTATAGGAAAACTCTAGTCTACTGATTTGCTCTGAGAGAATGACATATTGAATGGCCAGCTAACAGCTTGATTACCAGCTGACAGACGGGCTCAATTCCTAAGTGAGCTGAACATTTTTCCTCATAGAAAATAATAATAAAGCAAGCAATAGAGTCTGCTTGGTTGGATGGAGAAGATTAAATAAGAAAATCCATGCAAGATACATTAGCATTATGTCAAGTACTTAATAAATACCAAATAATCAACTGACTTTATTGTATGAATGCCCACTTTAAAGTATGGCCTGATTTAAACAAATCTTTTCACAAAGTTATAAGAAAAACACATTCTGTGTTACAGATGAGAAAGCTGAATCTCAGTGGAATTAAAACGTTCCCTAGGTCCAGTGCTATTAGGAGGGGCTGGGGGAGGTAGGAGCTGGCTTTCCACTCCCGGCCATATTCCCCAAGGCTGGAGTTTGAAACCCTTTATATCAAGCTATGTCTCTCAAACACAGATTCTTCTCTGCAGAATTGCATCTGTTGTGCAAGAGAAACATTGACAAGTCTCAGGCTGTGATTTCTCAATTCTGTCTAGAAAATAAAGTGAAGTGATGTATTTTTCTCTGGTGGTTTATGGTCTGAAAACACAACTAAACAATAATGAAAGTCTTTCATATTTTCAAAATTTTGCATGTTCTACTGGGCCTGAAAACTTGATTAACCTCTTGGATGAAAATTGAAATAAGAACAAGGATCCCTCGAGGAAATAGAAATAAATTGTTTGACATAATTATCAATATTGTCAGATTGATTAGGATCCTTTTTCTTCCACTACCAACAATCTAAAGTTTTATCCAAGGATGCTACTTTATTCTTTCATTATTCTTTTTTAACCCTCATTTCTAATGACTATACACACACACACACACACACACACACACACACACACACACACACACACACGGAAACAAATTCATTTGTATAAATAACAGAGAAATGTTACAAAGAATTGTGAATAGACATATAGCATCAAATTTATTGAAACAATCTTTTTTTTTTTAATTTACCAGTTCTTCCCCATGTTAGGAGAAAGTCCTAGTAATGTTTTATCTTTTGTTTTTACATAAAGAAACAAACATAAAGCAAGGCTATCCAAGCAGTGAAATATAACTCCCAAATTTCTGCCATTCAATTTTTATATTATAAATTCTAGGCCAAGAATTGGCAAATTTGGCCTACTGGTCAATCTGATATCCCATCTGCTTTGGTAAATAAAATAGTCTTTGAACACTGTCCTAGATTTCCGTTTATGTGTTGACTGTGACTGCTTTTGCATTAAAATAAGAGAATTGAGTAGCAACTGAACTTTTATAGCCTGCAAAACCAAAACTAGTTTCTACTTGGTCCCTTACTAGACATGTGTTAACTTGGTAGATCTGTGCTGTTCAAATCCTGCATGTTCCAAAGACGGTTCTGGCCTCTAACCCACTCCTGAGATCAGCATCTAGACCTGCCTGGTAAGAGAACATTTATTTATCTGGGCCACTGAACCCTCCCAGGTCTTTTTGCTAACAGTGTGATTTATGGTGGGGTCCTTTGGTCTAAGAGTTTGTTTAACCTGTAGAGAGCCCAGAGCATGGCTTGCAATAACACCTCTGAACACCAAGGCTTGGGCGAGGATTGCTGCTTCTTGGTACTTTGTTCATGTTGTCAAACACTGCTACAAGTACCAAGTTCCATCCTTTGCCATACCTCTAGGAGAGGCCAAGTAGAAGGCTAGGCTTGGTGTCTGGACTCAACTCTTTCAATGTGTATTCTTTCTCTGTTAAAAAAAATTAAATCTAAGCATGAGAATAATAGATTTTTCTTGCCAGTAAACTTGAATATGTTCTTCCTGACCACTGATCTTACCAGCCTCTTATGTAAAAAACTCTAAACGAAGCCTGAGCCATTTTTAAAAATTAAAGTCAGCAAAATGGTCATACTTAAGCTACTGAAATATATTTAAAGGCTATCAGTCAGTGTTGATAGGTTGTTTTTTTATTTCTTAACTTTTTTAGGATTTTGTAATCCCTGAAAAGAATATCATTTGTGCTCCATCTGTAATTAACATCAAGCTAATCTATTTCTTTAGCCCTAAAAGTAAAAGTACTGTTATGAATATTCTTATCATGTTTGTTTATAACAATCATTAACAGTAGTTGCATACATTCTAAACACATATACATCCTCTTCAGTTGAAGGCCATTGACCTATATTCTAACCCAGATACAAGGGTAGGTGATGGTCTGGGTGTTTGTGAAGATAAAATCTGGATACCACAGTGCATAACTGTATCTACAGTGAGCAAAGAAGGGGGAAAATAGAGGATGATATTATGATACTTTTGAACAATGCGTTGTATTGCTATAAAATTTTTGTGCTGAAGCCTTGATCCTCAATGCTGCAGAATATAAAATTTTTCAAATAGAGTCTTTAAGACATAACTAGATTAAAATGAGGTCTTTATGGTAGGCTTTCATGACTAGTATCCCCATAAGAGATGACAATAGACAGAAGAAAGATTATGTAAAAACCCAAGAAACAGTGGTTGTCCCCAGAACCAGGAGAGACATCAGAGGAAATCAATGCTGCCAGCACCTTAGTCTTTCACTTTCAGAACCCACAATTGTAAAAACATAAATCTCTGTTGTTATGACATCCAGCTAGTGGTACTTTATAACAGACCTAGAAGGGGGGATTCTAGATAGGTGTGACCTGAATTATTACAGAAAACAACAGAGATCAGTCTGAAAAGATGACATTTCAATCTGAACAAGTAATATGAACAGGCAAGTAGCAGAGGGGACTGTGGTACATAAAACCCATGGAGTACACATGAGACCACTGTGGCTCAGAGACAGAGGAGGGGGCAGTCCCTAGGAAGCCACAGTGATGCCAGTAGTGACTGAGAGAGACAGCAAGGTGGGAGTGGAACCTCTAGAAACAATAAACTTAAATCAGAATCCTTGATTTTGCAAAACTAAAAAACACAAGAAAATTATGCCTGGAGATCATGTTGCTACTTTCTTCTTTGGAATCTACAAACACAAAAATGAGGTGCTGTCAAAGTCAGAAATGAGACAAAATTTAGCTGAAAACTGAAGGCCTGCACTTATTTTCAAAATGGAGTATTAATAAAACATATTGGGACTATAACAGACTTTCTTGCCCTAATAGTGTGTCTGTTGTCCATTGCAACTTGATTACCTTTCAAGAAAACAGAAAATAAGAGTACCATATGGAAGAAGGTCAGAATAAAAATTGACTCAGGGAAATACAGGAACAGTCATATAAACACTAAATTGGGTAATTCCTGCTGAAAGGCATGTTTCCAATATTGTGTTCATGATCTCAAATATAATAAAGAACTTAATGCTTAGAAAAGAGGATGAAAAAGAAACAAGATGCTAAAAAAAAGAAAAAGCCAAGTTCAGTTGGAGCAGCTTAGTGGGAATCTGTCTCAGGTTTTGGAAAAAGACTGGTGAAGAAGCTGAGTGCTAGAAATGCTTGCTGAACATGCACAGGCCCCTGGGTTCAATATCTACGACTGTGGGAGGGAGTGGGAGGGAGAGGGAGGGAGTAGGAGGGGCGAGCCTTCCCATCACCTCAACCACAGGATCAGACTTACTACTGTGCAAACCCAACTCAATGGTATACCTACTTTCACCTTTAAAATATTTCTCAGGGGTGACATAACAAACTTTTTAAAGTTATCAGAAGAAACCAAATTCATGCCGAAAATATCCATAAGTTACATAAACAATAAAAAATAAAGGCAGGTATATCTCCTCTGCTTTCCTGGTGTCAAAAGCTCGCAATTAACACCACCAACCACTCCTAACCCTCTGACAGCCTATTGGATTGTCTTAGTGGTGGGTGTCCTCATCCACTGTAAGGAAGACAGTGTAATTTGAACTATTTAAGTGTACCTTTCTCATTTATACTGTCCATGTGACTTTCTAAGGTTGAATAAATGAGGGTCAGAGAGGACTCTGCATGTCATAGAAAAACAATGAAAGAAAAGAAGAGATAGTCTAATTCTCTCTGCAGTAGACCATGGGTTTGAAGGTGGAGCATTGTGAGAAGAAAACAACATCTATTCTTAGCTGCCATTTTGGAATCAGGATGACTCCCTAATGGTTTTCATACAGGAATTTTATTTTAGGGAGACATTAGTCAAATAAGAAGCTGAAGGTGGTAAGGTTTCAGTTCAGACAGAAATAAACACCCAAACACATGCCTTCATAATTTTTTCTCATTGTCCAAATTCTTAAAAAGGGAGTTGTGCTATGCTTGAAGGAAATTGGAGACTCTAGAAATCAGCTACACAGTATCCCCAAGCAAGCCCAGAAGCAGCTACATCAGTATAACCTGAGTGATGCCAGGCATGCTAGGCATACCTGTAATCCCAGCAATTGGGAAACAGGCAGGAGGATTTTCAGTTCAAGACTCATGTGGGTTTTATGGGGAGACCTTGTCTCAAAAGACAAAAGCACTTGGTGTTAGATAACAAAACCAAGTTGACAGCCTTAAAACATGTACATGTGCATATGAGCAACACTGAGTGACTCAGCAGTTTGTACATATATATGTGTGTGTGTGTGTGTGTGTGTGTGTGTGTGTGCATTCAAAGAAAAAATATGGCCATGGGGAGACATCATGGAGGAAATGATGTAAATACAGTATACGTATTTAAAATTTAATTAATAACTAAACAAATATTTTAAAAAAATCTTAGCACGAGTGAAATAAATTGAGATACAGACAAAGCCTCTTTGTTTTCTGTATGGCCTAGGGTACAGAAACCCAAAGATTGCTGTGTATCTCTTGAGTACATGAAAGACAGCCTATGGAACTTCCCTGTAGGTTTCTGAGGTGAAAGAACAAAGTCCACAGGCTAAACTAGGAGACTAACACACTAAAGACTTGGTTGTCACATTAGGAGGCTAAGGCATTTGGAAAATAATACCTTTCCACTACACATGAAGAAGTCATCACTAGGCAGATGGAACACCACAATGTAGTCATATCCAAAGTAGATCAGAAAGACTCCAGAAGATGCTGCATGAATCTGACACCATCCTGCTCCTCCCACATCCTAGCCACTCCTGGGTGTTCAACTTGAAAGGTTCATTCATGATTATATTAGACTGAATGACCAGTGAGACAGAAGAGAGAAGCTCATGTCTGCGTCTTGGGCAGAGGTTGAACATTGTTAAATCAGCACTGAATACTGCTTAAGAAGGACTCTGGATGATAGTGATGAGTTTTGACTGTAAGCCCACTTGGTGATGCTCTTTTTCTTCCTGGAAGCAGGGAGGAGAATGGAGTGCCTTGACTCCCTGTCAGCAGTTAGACTCACCTTATCTGCCTAAATGAAAGGGCTGCCAGCCAAGCAGCCAGGCTCAGTGCCTCGGAACCAGCAGTGGCCATTCTGAACACTCCACAGGTATCTTGACAAAGCTGCATGGCAATCACAGCTGCTTCCTCGTGCTTTTGAAGGTGTAACCACAGCCGTGGATTTTACAGCTTGTACCACGCTTTCCCTAAAACCATTTCTATTAGGGACAGAGCAGGGAGGTATCCTGTCCCGAATGGTCTGGCAGAGGGACTGTTGCGACTAAGGCAAAAGAGATAGTTCAATGATCAGAATAACCAGTAAATCTTAATTTGTACAAAGGCCTATTAGAATATAAGAGCAAATTTTCTGACTTTATGGAGCAGAGCGTTTAGCTCACATTGTGAGCTGGCTGATAGGTGCTCTCTTCCGTCACCATCCCCACCATGTTGCCGCAGTAAGCCCAAAGACAAGTGAAGACTTGTCTTAATTCTTTCCATGCCTGCATTCAGCAGAGTGAGCTCAGCTAATCACGCCAAGAAAGTGGCAGAAATGGAGACAGCAGGGTGGCTGTGGCAGTTACAGAAGAGGTACAAACTCAGGAACCACAGGTGACCAGAGTTGGAGCTGGGACAAAGGCCACAGAGCACTGGAGAAGTGTAATAGCAGGGACCAAAACCACAGCCGCAGTGGAGATAGAGGCAGGATGGCTGTCACCTCATTAAAGACATAGCAGAAGTAGCAGCGCCCTAGAGCTAGCTAGCAGCTGTGGTGTTGTTGCCGCTGTGAGTTGGGGAATCGCATCTTCCTCCACCTAGACAACTCTAACACTTGTAGCTCTCACTGTAGGGCTAAGAGTTAGGCCCAAAGCCTAGGCCTTTGTGAGAACCATACCTCACCTCTCACAGACACCATCTGCTGCAGCTCACACGCTCAGGAGCCAGGCTCTCTGCTGTCAGGAGCAGAAGGCTACTGAAGTGGCCAGGTGCTAGCACTGGGCACACTGCCCCCTGACTACTCAAAGTCTCTATACCGGAGAAACAAAAGTGCCTCAACCAGAAGATGGGGAACACCACCTTGAAGTCACATCTTTTGTTGCTTTCTCTGTATGTGTTTTAGTCAGTGATGGGGTTTCAAGAGCAAAATCCAATAGCAATTTTAAAGGCTGTCTTCCTCTGCCCCTCTCAGTATAAATAAATTCGTGTAGCTAGTAGGAAATACATTTAAAATATTCAAGCTTGGAAAGCAAGTCATATTTTGGACCATGTTAATGTGCGTGCTGAATCCGTTTGTCTGTTGATGCTTTTTTGTAGGTACAGTTGGCAAAATTTTTAGGATACCTGCTTCTTTTTCTCTTAGAGATATTATGTTCCCAATACCTATGATGTTAACTTTTTAATTAGACCAATCCATTTCTTTTGTCTCAAAGTTCCTCAGTGCCTATTGATGAAAGGGGAGAAAAGCAAGAGCTACAGCAAAGGCCCCGTGTGAGGTAAACTTTCACACAGTCAATTATATTCACCTATAAAGGTATCAAAGTACAGCTTTATCAATAATTAATAACATATACATGATATTATTTATGGGCTAACTAATGTGTTGTAACAGTGTTCACCCATTCTCCCCCCATTGTGTGTGTGTGTGTGTGTGTGTGTGTGTGTGTGTGTGTGTGTGTGTAACATGAATCTTAAAAGGTCTTATTAACAAAAGTAAACCCAGTGCCAGTTATGGGGGTGAATGATGGAAGATCAGAGAAGCAGAACAAGCCACAGACATCTCGCCTTGCCAATTCCTCAGCTGATCCTGTTTCCTCAAACTGGAAGCCTCTGAGTCCTCATCCAGAATGGATCTCAGCTGAACTGCTGCTCCAAAGCCTAAAAGCTTAACCAGGCTCTAGTTCCTGGTCCTCACACCTATTTACCTTTCTGCTTCCTGCCATCACTTCCTGGAACTAAAGATGTGTCACCATGCCTGACTGTTTCCAATGTAGCTTTAAACTCACAGAGATCCAGATGGATCTCTGCCTCCAGAATGCTATGATTAAAGGCGTGTGTGCCACCATTTTCTGGCCTCTATATCTAGTAGCTGTTCTGTTCTCTGACCCCAGAAAAGTTTATTAGTGTTCACAATATATTGGGGAATACAATATCACCGTGTGTGTGTGAGTGTGTGTGTGTGTGTGTGTGTGTGTGTGTGTGTTATGGGATAGAGTAGAAGTTGTATTACTCCCTCTGTCACTGACTCACTGACACATCTATGTTTTCTCATCATTCTTCCAATTGAACTTCCTGTTTTAATTTTGTAAACCTAAGAATTCTCCCATGAGTAGCTAGAGCTCACTCTGACTTCCATTTCTTTTATCTTTGTTTCCAAAAAAAGTTATTCATCATAAAGCCCACATTTCCTTTTATGTAAAGCCATGTATTCATATAATTCTGAAAGTAAATACCGTGATTTAATACTACAAAAAAATTACATATGGGGTTCAGATATTGTTTCTCTGAGCAATGACATTATGGGAAATGCATTTCATATTGGTAGTCTTTGAAGGCTAGTGATAGAATTTACTGGGAGCAAAAGCAAAAAAATTCAAGATGAGAAATGACAAAGAAGTATCTTTGAGAGCTTTCTTTAGTTTACACCCCATTTTAGAGAGGGTGTCGTGTTGTAACTTCATTTATTACTGCCTAAACATCACTTTCATTTTTATATTCAAATATTGTAAAAAATTTATTGATCATAAAATGCCAGATTTAATTTAACAATGGTAATAATTTTTAAAAATAGTAAGGGTTCTGGGATCCAGTCAGTAAAGTACTTGCTATCCAAGCATGAAGTCTTGACTTTAGATGCCCAGTGCCTGTGCAAAACACTGAGCATGGCTTCATACACCCGTAATCCCAGTTCTGGAGAGAGAGAGAGAGAGAGAGAGAGAGAGAGAGAGAGAGAGAGAGGAATGAGTCCCAAGACTATCTGTCTGGCCAGCCAGGCCATAAGAATCAGTGCTCTCCAGAGTCAATGAGAGACCTGTGTCACCAATGAAACAGAAAGTCGTTAAGTAAGACACCCATTGACCCATTGTCAGCCTAAGTTACACACACACACCTCTCTCTCTCTCTCTCTCTCTCATCTCTCTCTCTCTCTCTCTCTCTCTCCCTCCCTCCCTCCCTCCCTCCCTCTCTCTCTCTCTCTCTCCTCTCTCTCTCTCTCTCTCTCTCTCTCTCCCTCCCTCCCTCCCTCCCTCTAATTTTGTGGAAAAAACAATGGCAAAAGGCCACAGTCCTGGGTTGTTAATCAATCACTAAATCACTACTAGGTGGTTGTTTCCTCCAATCAATGAAACAAATTGACATGATAACCTACATCTTTCCATGTCATCAAGCCTGTAGCTGATCAAATGCTGTAAAGGCCAAATTATAAAGCAAGTTCAACAAAACAGTTATTTTCCTCATTGTGCTCTTAAATTTAAAGCCATACTTCTAAAGCAAAAGAAAGAAAGAACAAAAGGGGGGAAGGAAGTCAGGAAGGAGGGAAAATTAAGTGTTAACTAGTGTCATAGATGTGTGCCCTCGTAGCCTGAAATTATGAGTGTTATCTCATTTAGAAAGGGGCCTTCTACACATATACTAACAATTTGTCATGGATCTTGAGGAAAAGTTTCTCCTGAATTATCCAGGAGTCCTAAATGTCATCACAGAGAAGTCCCAGAGCCATTTTAATACACAGAGGAAGTGAGGAAGAGTCAATACACCCATGCAGGCAGAGATGGAGTTCTGCCTGCATGAACTCCATTTCAGAGAAATTCTGATCACTGAACTGAACTCCTGGGCCATCAAAAAAATGGAAGGAGCAAATAATAATTTCTCTGAAGACTCTGCAGAGTGAGGCTATCCCAGCTCACACCTTTGTTCAAGCCCCGGCCTTCAAATTTAAAAGAATAAGTTACTGACCGGTTCTAGAAATTTCATATAGTAGCATCAGAAAAATAATACTGCTTGCCCGAGATTTGCATACTGGCAGGGCAGGCAGTAATAAAGAATTCCCTGTTTGAACTCTCATTTCCCCTGGAACAGGATCAACTTGTGGAGCCAGGGTTGGAGTCCAAACAGCTGCTGTGGCAGAGTCTTCTAGTTCCTGTCATTTTGTTTTTGTTTGTTTGTTAATATTTTCTCTTTGCTTGTGCTCATTTCTGTTATACAATCTTTGTTTTTGTCCCAAATAGAAAAAAATGTCACTTTATCATCTAGGTATTTGAAAATGAAAACAGAAATGTCCCTCAAATATCTTAGAGAAATTTTTCAGAAAATTAGTAGTTTAGCATTTTTTAATATGGAACACTTCATATTGCATGAACCTTGAGAAAGCAAATAGAGTATTCCCAAGATTCTTCTCAACGGTGATTTACAAATGTTACTTCCACAGGCCTTCAGCTAACTAATCTGTTTACCACTCATACCTGCTTATATCTTTTAATCTCCACCCACACACCCCCTTTGATTGGATAACTCTAGTATTTAATTCCAAATAACAATAACAATATGTGTATGCACATATAGATAGATAGATAGATAGATAGATAGATAGATAGATAGATAGATAGATAGATAGATAGACGGATGGATGGATGGATACATACATACATACTACAAACGTACATACATACTTACATACATACATCCCAATTGAGTTGCTCAGTAGTTGGTTCTTGTTAGCTGTGTGAATGTTGATGACATTCTCTGTTTCTCTTTAATAGGGATATGAATCACATAAATAAAATGCATTGGACATAGAAAGCAAGATTTTGTTAGGTTTGCCAAGAAGGAGCCATATAAATTAATTTAGGCAGAAATATGAACCCCTTGTCCAGTGGCAAGAACCACACAAAAAGAGAACATCCAAATGGAAGGACCAGAAGAAACCTTTTTTTGAGAAAAAACCCAAAACCATGCAGATTGCTCATTTTCTAGAAATAATTGAATGCAAGATTTTCCACTAATAAACCCAGAAATTCCTGTTTGAGAGTTACACCCACATGCTCTGTCATGAAGTAGTTTTCTGAAGTGTGTCCAATGTCATATACATTTTGAAAGGACTATAAACTCACTTTCTCCCTGGAATTTAAAACAACAACAACAACAAAAAAAATGCCTTTGGAACACATAAAATATATTTTTCAATTAGTTTGTTTACGGTTGGTTTGGAGTGGAAGAACAGAGCAATTTCCACCAATATAATCTCATTAATCTCCAAGTTTTCTATCTGAGAAAGAAATGATACATGGCAGAACTGTTTATTTTCTTTCAGTGGATCCTTGTGTCAGTCTCTTTGCCGTTTATTGAACAGTTTCTCGAAATCTTCAGAGCAGTTGAAGAGCTATTTCATCAAGCACTATGTTTGCAGAAGCATACATCATTACCATAGTCTGTCTGGGGAGCCGTCCCTTCTGATTCGTTGCCACCTTATTCCACTGTGCTAAGGAGGGTGACACAAAGCACATTCATCCTTTGCCCTGTGCTCCAGTCCTATGTTGACAAAATGTGCTAGAAATCAGCAAAGCATTTACATTCCGTAGAGGATTTGAAAACTGAATGTTTCCAGATTTATGTTGTTGTTTTTTTTTCTTGATACAGAGCCTCACACTTGGATGATATTCACCAGACTTTATTGGAGTAACATACACAGGTCTGTGGATTTCCACAAAGTGAAAATGTTCAGCCTGCCAATATTCAAATCACGAAGCAGATCATTGCCCTTGTGCCTTCTGTACCCCTTGCTAACTACTATCTCTAAGCTTATTACATTCTAACTTCCATCAGCAGAGATTCATTCATTATATTTTTATGAATAGATTAAAAAACAAATGCATTTTTCTGTCTGAAAGTTTTTCATTGCACATGATATTTATCAGATTTTCCATGCTGTTGTACATTACTAGACATCACTCAATCTCAAGCTATACAAGAGTATACTACTGTTCAAGTACACCACAGTTTATAAATTCATTGTATCAGTGACTACTTCAGTAGCTTCAAACGTTGTAGCACTATGTACCATGCTTTGATGAACATTTCTGTATATCTTTTCATGAAAAAGGATTACTTCCATTGGACATTTGCAGACAAGTGAAACTCTGGGTCACGGTGCATACATGTAACTTTATAACATGAGTCTTACAAAGTAGTCCACCCAGTTCTCACTATTAACAAGATTTGAGTGGTTGGTATTCCATGTCTATCAATGTAGCATTGATGTATATGATTAATCATCATAAATAAAGTTTTACAATTTGTCCTGAGACCAAGTCCATCTTTGCAATACCATAAAACATGCACATCTGGCCGGGCGGTGGTGGCGCACACCTTTAATCCCAGCACTTGGGAGGCAGAGCCAGGCGGATCTCTGTGAGTTCGAGGCCAGCCTGGGCTACCAAGTGAGTTCCAGGAGAGGCGCAAAGCTACACAGAGAAACCCTGTCTCAAAAAACCAAAAAAAAAAAAAAAAACATGCACATCTGCCTAGGTTGCAGAGGAGTTACCTCACGGTTACTTACTGGTCTTGTCAATGGGTACATCTTTGGGCATTCTCTCTCCATCTGTTCAAATTTCCTCTTCTTTTTTAGTGTACAAATATTTCCTTCTTTTAACAGTTAGATTCAGAAGCCTTTACCTGGTCCCTGCCAGTGTGTACTAAACTACCATTTGCTGGTTATGTACTACACACCATGAGAATTCTCTCACAAAATGTTGTTTCTAATATATACCTGAAAAGTCATCAAAAGAAATTATTTCCTAGCTTTACATATTTACCAATTATTAATACATCAAATAGGTTAAGAGCTTCTTTGAGACGCTGATAAAAGTAGCTTTTTCTCTCCTTAAAATGTATACCTATACAAAAATACAATTCTCTATGGACAGTGGCTTATATATACTATTATACATTTCATAAATTCTTAGGCTGCTAGAGATCATAGGTTTAGAATTTGTATTTTAGAATCACTCAAAAATTAATCATTCTCTATTCTGAGAATGATTTATTCTTGAGTGTCTTTGACGGTTAAGCATTCCAGTGGGTACAATGTGTTTCTACATTGAAGAAAATTAAGGCTGCTCTTATGGCTTAGTAAATTATAAACATATACTTAATTGGCTATATTAGCCATCCATTTGGATTTGTGGTTGTTCATTTGAGACATGGTCTATCTCATAGATCAAACTGTCCTCAAACTCATGATTCTCCTTGTTGGCCTTCTAAGTGCCAGGATTCCAGGTATGCAATACAGATCTTACTTAGCTATCTACTGCCAATTCTATATGAATTTATTCTTCATTTTCATGCTTACAAATTTATAAAAATAAGTCTTTATAAGGAAAGGCCACTGAGTATAGACATTTTTTTTCAACTATATGATGAATTCCTGAGTGCCCCAGTATCCTATTTCTCGGCCATTTGCTAGAAGAAACACAGACTGACCATGTTTTTTTAATGAATGAAAGAACAACATATAATAGTTTTGAATATTTATAAAAGAACACAGCAGTTAGTCTTTTCCTTAAAATGTCAAAAGTTTTTAATCAATTTGTGTTACAAAATGTATCAACATGACAGAAAACCCATCAGTTCCATATGGAGGGTTTGTGGTACCATATTGAGCCCAAACAAACACAGAGCCCCCACATCTGAACACAAAGTCTACGTGTGGTGTTACAAACACAGCTGTGTGTTTTGCTTTCAGGCCCTCATCCTGAAACACCCTCCCATCCAAACCCCCTTGTCTCTATTTTTTTCTTACTTCTCTACAAATGCAGCGCTCTTACTCCTGAGTTTTTATGTAGTAGAAGAACTCTTGTTCATCAAAAGACAAAGCTCCAGGAATAACATGGTTAGATGCATGACGTCAGAACCTGTGGATCAAAATCTTGGAGCTGGAAGTGTCATCCATGTGCACAATTTGTCTTCATGAACTGAAATAAAAAGAAATTAAATTTATTTTTCACTTTGAAAATTTTTACATCTGGTTCCTGAAATAGTTTAGTCTCTGGAAGCATATGCAGTATTTGTATATACACTACTGAATAAGGCAATCCTTGTGTCCCAAGTGACCTGTGACATGCTTTAAAATGCCAAGTCTCCTGGAAAACATGCCACTGAGCTTACTTTTTGACACTTCTACCTGCTACTCAGACTAGAAACTAACTCTTTTCAGAGGACCTAATACAGAAGCAAAGTGGAAGTCATAAAGACTGCTAAGCACTGGGGAAACACAGATTACACTGAGACAAGACTTAAGAGCAGAAAGGTACTTTAGAATTGACAGTCAAATAAGAGTAATGTTAAACCCTAACTCGAATGTATTTCATATTACTCTCTGACCTCTCTTATCATTTTATTATGTTGGTGGCTCCCCCTACCAGTTATACATTAGAGTGGTTAAGTTATATATCTGATTTTTTGTGGTTACTATTAAACAATTGAATGTCCATTTGACACAAGGAAACATTGATGTATCATTTTAAAATATTTAACAAAACTATGCTTAAAAGAAGTTGATTCCACAATCAGTACAAAGTAAAATCTTAAAAATACTATTTAATAATATAATATGTCAGGCTCAAAAACTATAAATATGACACATTCCATACATTAAAAAACAAATTCAGCCGGGCAGTGGTGGTGCACACCTTTAATCCCAGCACTTGGGAGGCAGAGGCAGGCGGATCTCTATGAGTTCGAGGCCAGCCTGAGCTACAGAGTGAGTTCCAGAAAAGTCACAAAGCTACACAGAAAAACCCTGTCTCGAAGAAAAAAAACAACCAAATTCACCATTTGTATTAAAACAACCTTAAATGAGCTTGCAAAAATTGCAGTTTCCAGTTTTTCTTTAAACTTTACATGGTTTTAAATTTTGACTAGGCAGATACTTGCATGAATGGCTTTTCTTTGAGTCTTTCTGACAAAAAATCATGGTTTTGAACATATCACTAATAAATAAGTGTACTTCCAACCCTGGACTGTCGGTTCTGGAATTATTTGGGGAGAAAAATAGCCTTTTGACTTGTTTGAGCCACTGTATTTTGGGACCTATTTGTCATACCAGTTTGTGATGTGAAGGGCGGGGGGGGGGGGGGGGGAGGGGGCAGTGAGGAGGAGAGGGAGGTAAGAGAGAACACAATGAGGTGGAAAGGTTAAGAGAGGGATTTAGAGTACCTTAAGGCATAAATAACGTCTTGACAATTTAAAATGGCAGACTCTGTGAGGGCACCGGGCAATCAGGAGGAGCCGAGATCTCATGCTCGACAGACCTACCCCACTGTTCATTAACCAGCATAAAGATAAAACAGTATAGAGAGGGAATCCGGGAAGATTAAGCCTAAAATAGAAAGTGTCTAAAGGTGCCACCAGTCCTGTCAACTTTTGACTGTGCATTTCCATCAAGTGGGTTTTTGTGTTCTTTTTCCTCTCTCACTCACTCTTAACTTCCTACCCTGAGATTTCAAAGTCACTGGGACGAACTTCAGTTTGACAAGACTGATTTGTCTGAATGCTCTGACCACGTTCCTGTAAGGACAAATATGGCCAGCACAAAAGCACCTAACCACGCTGGCTTTAACTCAAGAATCACAAATCTAACAGAAGGCTCTCAACACTGTCCTGCCACCAACCTGTACTTTCTCAGTTTCATAGAGTCTCTCTGAACCAATAATCTCTTATCTTTTGCTGTCTCTTACAGTTACCAAACCCTTTCTCTAACCAAATGGCCGTGATTAATATTTCAGTGGAAGAAAATGGAGTCAATTTGAAGAGAACTCTTGCATCCTTCCAGCTCAACAATGTGCAGCTCATCAGAAACTGCACTTAAGGCTTGGCCCTCAGGCTCACAGTGGTTGAGAGGCAGGGCCTCCATGTTAGCGAGGGTAACAACCCAATCTCTTTGGGCACTTCAGTTTTGCATTGACCTCACCTCTCCATATGGTTATTTACACCATATGAATGTTGTACCAGTTCATAAATTACATAAATTCATAAATCTTCTTTCTCTAGCAGCTCATTCATTCCTCTCCCTTCCCCTGCAGTGTAATTAATTATCCTGGGGGTTAATATTTTGTACTTTCCACATTTTTGTCCAAAGCAGGTCTTCCTCCTCACCTCTTCCCTGAAATCACTGATTCTCATGTTGCACAACTGACCATTTCATACGTGCCCTTCATCTTCCTCCGTGTTGTGTACACAATCATTCCCTCAGACAACGGCCTAGGGCAGAACACTCCACTGACTCCCGTTCCTTCCTTAGCTGTAGTTCTTTATTCCTTTGTGGCAAAGTTACCCCTCCTAGGGTGTATCTCCTAGTCTTCGCTGCTCCTCTCTTCTCTTACATACACTTCTTCCCTTTGTGGGTCCACTTGTCTCTCTTATTTATAATCAATACACTGGTAATTTTGTGTTTTCTAAATCTCTAGCCCCAGCTTCTCTTTCAAGTTCTATCTTTGTTCAAAAATCTAATTCAGTCAGCAGTCTTGGAAGTCCCACAGGCATAGCAAGCTTAACACAGAAAATCTAACTCTTGATTTGCTTTCGAATCTTGTGTTCCTCACATTTTTTTTCCATGTCAGAAATGGACACGAATATTCACCCAGGTGTTCAAGTCAAATACCGTGATTCATCTTTGACTTTTCTCTCTTAACCACAATCTAATGATAAATCTTGTCAACTCTCTCACCTGGGGTCTAATAGAGTCACATCTCCTCTGCTAACATTATCTGACTCTTGACAAGTCTTACATAGACATCTGCACAAATGCCACTTTCTTTCAACCTACACCTCAGACAGAATCCGAATTATTTAAAACTTCAGTGAGACCAGACCATTACTGCATATAAAAACTTTCAGCAACTTCCTTTCACATTTAAAATCCAAACTCTTTGTTTTTGGTTAACTTTCTCAGTAATTGGTTTTATTAAGACCTCTCTCTCTCTCTCTCTCTCTCTCTCTCTCTCTCTCTCTCTCTCTCTCTCTCTCTCTCTCTCTCGTTAAGAAATTTTTATTACTAAGAGATTTTCTATTCATTTTTACATACCAACCACAGATCCCCCTCTCCTCCTTCCTCCGGCCCCCCAGCCTTCCTCTCCCAACCCACTCCCCATTCCCAACTCCTCCAAGTCAAGGTCTCCCATGTGGAGTCAGCAGAGCCTGGTACATTCAGTTGAGGCAGGTCCAAGCCCATCCTTCCTGCACCAAGGCTGCACAAGTTGTACACCTTAGGCACTGAGCTCCAAAAAGCGCACTCATGCACCAGGGATGGATCCCAATCCCACTGCCTGGAGGCTCCCTAAACAGTTCAAACTAAACAACTGTCTTGCCCATCCAGAGGGCCTAGTTATTCCCATGGGGGCTCCTCAGCTATTGGTCCACAGTTCACACATTTCCACTAGTTTGGCTGGCCGTCTCTGTATGTTTTCCCATCATGATCTCGATTTTCATAAGAGTACTTTGTGTTGATTTGTTCACTTCTCCTGTGGCCCTCCTTTGTGTCCCCTGGCCCCTCTGGATGATTCTCTTCCATCACCCTTTCTGTTTTCTCATCACATGTATCTCATCACCCTCTCTTTTTCCTTTAAGATTGCTTCCTTCCAGCCAGTATCTTCTTTCTACTTCCATGATGCACACACACACACACACACACACACACACACACACACACACACACAATTTATAATTTTAACTCTAGTTGTGTACTTTGCAGTAGCATCTGAGGGGTGTGTTACACACTCTTCATTATTCATAACTTTCTCATGGAACTCTCATTAGCAGATACATTGTCACTAGCAGTGACTCCTGTGTCCTTGCTTCCTCTGGGAAATGAACAAAGACAGAACAGATTCCACATGAATATGGAGATGAGCAGGTAATTCACTGACAAGGCTTTAAATGAAGAAAATGCTGGACTAGGCCCTCTGTGAGTGCCTCCACATCCAGAATTCAGATCGTTGCTGTCAGCTGTCACAAAAGGCTACTGCCCAACAGCAAAGTAACTTGGAACCTCTAGAATCTATACTTTAAAAATTATTAATGAAATTGAGCATTAACAATGTAGTTCTCTTCTTGGGGAATGGCTCCCAAGCAACAATTTTATAATCCATACAACACCTGAAATATCTTTATTTCTAAATATTTTTATTGAAGATGCTATTTTTCTTCCTATAGTGAGTTCTCAGTAAATTTCCACTCTTGTGGCAATAACTTAATTCCATTCCAGAAGCTCCTAGAAATATAGACTTCACTTCCACACTTTGATCAAGATTTCATCTCTCTAATAAAATTGCGCCAAAGCAGAATCTTGCCAGGATGATCATGTGACTCAGCAGGGAATGTGCTCATCAGCTCAAGAACTGAAGATGTTTCATCTGTGGCAAATAATTTGCTGGACCTAAAAAGATTTCTGCTCTTCCAAATCACCTTAATTCAAATTAAGAAGATACGCTATTCTATTAATCACCTAAAGACAAATTAAACATACACAGTCTTTTCATGTGTAGAAAAGTTACATAAAGCCAGACGGGCTTCTATATAGAAAATATATTACAAACTCCATTTGCCTATCTGTAGTGAGAATGACTGTCCTTTCCATAATCCACATAGGAAATAGCTTCAAGCAGCATTTGTTTGGGAAAAAGGTAAAGAAATAGAAAACCAGTGGAAGATACTGAAATGACTATCCAAATGGTCTAAGCACTAGAAAGCATAGGGTAATGAAATACAACACAGCCTAACACAAATTAGCTAAAAAGGTAAACTTTAATTGTTAAAATCATTATGTTAAAATTTTTCGAGGCTAAATTGAAGTCTCTTATTTTAAAAATCTTTTATTTCTTAATTCAGCAATTAGCACTGTATTTAAATGTTTTATATCTCACGGTAATGTCTTACTGTTCTTTGCTTTCATTTTTCTCAAAATTACTTCAAATGATAAATGAAGAAATCCAGAGCACTCTGTCAATAGAGATAACTTTGGTTAGCAATTTAAAATGGCAATTCTTAGCTCATAATACAAGGGGAACTGTCATCTTTAATACAAGTAATCAATCTGCTTCCACATTTTGTACAGAAGAATACTTCTATTATATGTGGGAAATTTATTAAGGACAACTGTAATAGAAAGAGAATTCACAAATATTACAGGGTGAATAGGAACAGTAGGAATGATAAAATTGTACATAAATAATTTATTTCTTCAATGGTAAAGGATATTCCTTGGAATTTATCATGGGTTACTTTAAGTTCAAACCTCTTCTCTCACATTTAAAACAATAATCATGCCAATAAATAAATATAGACTTTTAAAATCCTATAGCAATGTGTCCCTAGGGTTGTACAATTAATTTTTGTGATATGTTAATAGGTATCCCAGAGAAGATGTAAATCTTGTCTGAAAAAAGATGAACAGCTTTTCTTTAATTCAGGATTTTTCAAAATAGGCAATGTACTCAAGCATTTAGTGAATTTAACAGCAGTGGTCTGTACAGTGTTTCCATTTTGATTTGATCAGGAAATCACTGTACTGAGAATGCATCCTGTGAAATTGGTGTTGTACAGAACATGCTTTGGCAAATGTTACTATAAATATAAAATAGAAAAATACACAGACAAGTTGTGTAACTTTTTTTAGGGTGTTGTATGTTGAAGACAGGAAACAAAGTAGTGTCTCTAAAACATTGCAGAACATAATGGGACTGCTCTCTCTACTTGTGAAAATGTAATATGCTCTTCAAACAAACAGGTGGGAAATTCTTTTCTCTAAGACATATTTTGTTCAGTTTCTCTAAAACGTTTCTAAAGGTTGATATGGAAACTACTCGTGCCCATTAATCTACATTGGGGATGGGAAGAAACTGGGCTAGTAGAGAAGTATATATAGACTTTTAAAATCTTATAGCATTAGGTCATGAGATTGTATTTTGTTCATTATTGCTTACATTTAGGGAAAACATAAACCAATATGATATTATTGATTATTGGTTATTATAATTCAAAATTCACAAAATGAGACCCAGATATTAACTAAGTCAAACACCATGTTTGATAAATAAAAACTTAGTTAACACTGAGGGTTTTCCACAGGCTTTCACTCTACATTTGGAGTTTAAGTTTGTATTTCCAGCTGGGCTGTGGTGGCACACGCCTTTAATCCCAGCACTTGGGAGGCAGAGACAGGCGGATCTCTGTGAGCTCGAGACCAGCCTGGTCTCCAAAGCGAGTTCCAGGAAAGGCGCAAAGCTACACAGAGAAAACCTGTCTCGAAAAAAACAAAAATCCAAAAATAATAATAATAAGTTTGTGTTTCCTTAGATAGTACTACAGAACAATCTACTGTTCAGGTAACACTGTGCACTTTTTACTGGGTCTCTACCTAAGACACAAAGGCATTTCTCCATTCGAGTCTACATTAAGTCAAACTGGAAAATAATTATAACCCCACACAAATACATTAATTTACTGTGAAAATTAACTGCATAAGGCATTTAATCCAGTTCAGGGCATGAAGTAGCTATTCAGTGTGCTTCAGGTCCTATTGTTATCTTTCATGTGTATTGTGCACGGTTCTAATAACTGGGGATTCACACAACAGTGCACCATGCAGGGAAGCTCCCTGGCCACAGGGCGCAGCTGTTGTGATGGAAGAGTCATGAATAAAATAAATAAAGCAAATGCAAGCATAAATGTTAGGTGTTAAATATAAATGTGTTATGCAACACATAAACACTGTGTTATAGTGTGTCCTATTATTTAGAATGAATGTTTTACTGTATTTAGGTTGGTGGAGAGCGAAAAACATCTCAGATAAAACTAAGGAACCAAATGGAGGCTAACCACATGAAGAATGTAGGAAAGCCCATTCTAGATAGGGATTAGGATGTGAACGTGCATGTGAATGAGAAACCAGAGAAAGTAGAGAGTAGTGATATCAGCAGAAGTAAATGAATGTTCCCATCAGGTCAATTTCCAGAGATTAACAAAGGAACCATTTGCACAATTACGCACAGGGAACAGTATAAGTACAGTCATAATTAAGTTATTACCACCTGTCAGCCAAAAGGATAGCATTGGACGGTGATTTCCAGAACTCAGAAGAAATGTTCTGCCTGAGATCACCTTGAAAGTTTTCCATCAACCAATGTACTGAGTCAGCCAGAGATGACCACACAGGAGGACATCAGGGAGGAAACAGCCTCTCCCTCAGGTCTCCTGATAAGGTCTCCTGTCCATCAACCCAAGTAGCCATAAAAGGAAAAATTTATTCAGTCCACAAAGGTCTCCTGGTGCAGAAAACAAGTTAGAAAAAGGAGAAAGAAAAATTAAGCAAAAGTAGACAATAGCAAGAACTGAGAATTAAAGTAACTGAAAGAAATACAACATGGATGAAATATGATTACTCTGAAGCACCAAGAGAAATCTTTGCCTTCAGTGGGGTGAGAGTATTGGTACTATGAGGGTCAAGAGAACAGACAAGGCATCCAAGTCTAAACTGTGGTGGAAGAACATTTGTGGAAAAGGGATGTTCACTGAGTGATGGGAGCATGGTAGACAGCCTTGGGAAGGTGTCCCAGAGATAGCTCATTAGCTGTGTCCTGAGGAAATGGAGTTTGATATATTAGATAAGATGATGCTGTGAGGGTGTCTGACCTCTGGAACAGTCTTGCAAAGCAGCAGTTACTCTCCCGCATTCTTTCTCCTCTCAGAACTAGAAGGAAAGTTTGAGTGTCTCACAGGACTGTGTTTGCCACTCTCTCAGACAGGGTTCTGAAAACAGGATCGGGGTTTAAAGCCTGCTTTGAACTCACTAATCACTCCACATTGAATGCATTTCACCTAAACTACCATATTCAAACCTCTGTTCAAATGTCCTATTTTTCAATGAGCCTTTCCTTCAATGAACAAAATAAAAGGGCCATTCTCCCCATCACGTGACTCCTTTTTTTCCTCAACACCTACCACTACCTGAAATTAAATTCTGAGGAGAGAACAATAGTTAGGCTCTCAATGAGATGAATGACAGAAGGGCTGTTAATCATTCACAGTTTTGCCACAGCATCATGACCAGAGGAGTAGTTATCAGAGAATAATTTGACTATCATAAAAGACAAGTCAATTAAGAATATATTTTCCCTACCCTACAGTAGCATGAATGCAATTCTGTCTTACACATCCATGTTCCTTAGTACTGTCTTATATATGTGGCACAGACATTCCTTGCCCTTGTTTATACAAAACAACAACAAAAACCTTATATCCACTATTTTCCTACTTCTCCACCTTCTTTTGACTCTTCCTCCTTCACCTACTGAAAGTGAACACTGTGGGGTTGGGGATTTAGCTCAGTGGTAGAGTGCTTGCCTAGCAAGCGCAAGACCCTGGGTTCGGTCCTCAATACAAGAAAAAAAAAAAAAAGAAAAGAAAAGAAAAAAAGAAAGTGAACACTGTGGACTGGAAATTTTAATTATTCAAACCCAACACATTATCCAGCTTGTCTTGAGACTATTGATATATCACACTCTCCATCACCACGTGAGACCTTGTCTTGGGATGCTACCGATGGCAGATCAATTCTTTGGGGACACCGAGTCAAGGCCTCTTGATAACATCATGTTTCCCCTTCTCTTTATATCTTCTTTATCTATAATGTCTACTCTTTCTGTGACACTGACAGCTCCTTTCTATAGGCTTTATCACATTAATTCATTCTCTTTTTTTTTACTTTTAAATTTTGACTCATAGCGATACAGATAAACAAATGAAAATCTGCCAAAGCCATGCAGTTGTCATGAAGATAATAAAATTTAGATAATATGTAGAATTCCACATGTGAAGAAGATCATAACAGAATCAAGTATAATTCCAAAGGTTCCTAAGAAAGAAGTGGGTGAGGGAGAGAGGGAAAAATTATTTGTGCTGGTTGAATAAATTAATCAAGTTTCATATTAGAAAGCTGTCTCAGATGTAACTAGACAGAGATGTTGAAAAAATAGACTAGAATGTGAAAATTAGAGGTTGGGAACTGGTCATTCGATCATAGGAGGGAATACATTTGAATCAGGGGCATGGAGCTTGTCTCCAAACAAAATACAGGGGGCAGCAGGTTGAACTGGGTACTGCTGTGGGATGGTCTGTACGTCAAATGTGTTGCTGATTGGTCAATAAATAAATCACTGATTGGCCAGTGGCCAGGCAGGAAGTATAGGCGGGACTAACAGAGAGGAGAATTGAGAGAATAGGAAGCTGGGTGAGGAGAGACACTGCCAGCTGCCACCATGACAAGCAGCATGTGAAGATCCCGGTAAGCCACGAGCCATGTGGCAAGGTATAGATTTATGGAAATGGATTAATTTAAGCTGTAAGAACAGTTAGCAAGAAGCCTGCCACGGCCATACAGTTTGTAACCAATATAAGTCTCTGTGTTTACTTGGTTGGGTCTGAGTGGCTGTGGGACTGGCGGGTGAGAGAGATTTGCCCTGACCGTGGGCCAGGCAGGAAAACTCTAGCTACAGGGTACCCTAAAAATACTAATGTTTAGTAGAGTTATTATAGAATCTTTGTTATTAAAAATCATTTTAATAATAATAATAGCATGATTTCTGAAGAAGTGAAGGATTAAACGAAGCTGGTTTGCAATGCTAACCATTGCTACACATTGTCTCTAAGTGTATTTCTGTGTGACCACGAAACTGTTGGAGGGGTATAGTGCCCTTTTTAAAAAGCCACTAGTAGAATAAATGACCCGAGGCAAGGTGTACCTTAGTCACATTCTTATTGTATTAGGGTCTGTCGGTTCTGGCTATTTTTATTTTTTCTGTATTCTGGATAATTTCTAAATTCACCAACCCCAGCCCCGAATAAAGTATCTTTAAAATGCAGTTTTCAACTTTTGATTAAAATTCTTTGTAATTTGTAATGTGTTGCAATATCCCTTTGTACTTTCAAGGTTTTGTTTCTAATATTATAATATATTTTAATCCTGAAACAGTTGAAGAGGTGAATTCTTGAATATGCCGAAAAAATGGGATTAATCAGTAATAGAACTAATACCTAGGCAATGGCACTTTAAAAAGAAATTATTGAAATGCTTTTAAATCACTATTTAGCTTACAATTATAGAACAAAGTTAATAACATTCTTATTAGTAATATATTTATCATAAAAATCTCCAAATAGTTCATGGGTGCTATGATTTTTTTACTTATATTACTCTAGAAAAATGAATAAGCATGTAAATCAATTTCTTTACTATGAAGTTGAGTACCTCAGGCACCCACCTAAACATGCAGTTATTTGCCTAGGGAACAAATAATTTACTATAAATATAGCCTAATCCTCAACCATACTGCCTGTAACTGGACAATCTCTAAGAAGGACCCATGGGAATAGTCATAGGAAATTTTCTATGGATTTTAACAGCTCATAGAAATCTTTATGATAGAAACCTATATGCTTGTTTCTAGTTATCAGTTATTTAGCAGTTATATTTATGTAAATATATCTGACATTGTGCACATGGAAAGTGTGTACCAGCTTACACTGATAAAATTTGTTCTTCTAGTTAATTAGTTAACAAATTTCATTCTAGTGCTTTGAGGATTTTCCTGGCTTTTCTAGTTCAATAATCTTGGAGCTGTTTGTTATGAACATATTCATAGCAAAACCTGTGAAGTTGGAATCAGAAAGACAGAAATTCACAAATGATGGGAAAATGATAACCCAATTGGGCAGAAGGAAAGCTTGTTAAAACTGCATTTCAGAGTATGCTTCTCAGAGAACACATCTGGGCCAGTTAGCAAGGAAAGTGCTACCTGAAACAAAGGCACTAAAATGCCCAATTAAGTATGGAAGACAGATGTCCCATCTGTGGCTGAGCATTCCATGAATGCTTAGTCTTTGTCCTTATATCAGTTGTGACTTTCTGAGTTGTCCACTGTCCACTGTACAGAGAAACTTCTTTGGGGTAGTCTGAGAGCTGTATTGAGCTATAAATATAGAGATACTAATGTAAAGAGCAGGTTGATACTATTTCCTTTAACAAAATAACAGCAGTAGATTCGCCTGTAAGTCTGATGGACTTCCCAACCATGTGTGTTCTTGACCAGATTTACAGTCCTAGGCATGCATTTCCTCCTGTGTATTGGGCCTCAAAACCAATCAGAAAGTGGTTGGTTACCCTCAAAATATGCATGCCACTGTTGTACCCATCAGCATATCTTGGCATTTGGATCATCACTGTAGCTCACAGGTTCACAGGTGATTAAGACTGTTTGTAAGCCGGTCAAGCAACGGCCAGGCCCTTCCCCCCAAGGACCTCTAACTTCCTGGTTCCACCCACAGAATACTCTAACTGCTCTAATTCCTGGACCCTGTCCCCAACCTACAAAGTAAAAAGCCCCATCTATGGACATGAATTCTCATCAATCTCTACCCTGAAAAGCTCCACCCTGAAAAGTTCCACCCACTCTCCAAGAAAATCTATATAAGCCCTGTATCCTGTTCAAGGTGCTGCTGTTTCTTGCCCAAGCAGAGGCAGCCCCTCTCTTAGGCTTTTCCCTCCCAATAATTCTCTTGTGTGAAGTTTGTTGTGCAGTGTGACTTTGTGGCATTCCTTGACTCGAAGCTGCCAGGATACCTTTCCATCTGAGCTATAATGTTTACATTGTTCATGACCTTTCTCCCCTGCAACTGTTAAAGCACTTTCGTTACTATGAAATATACCCAGCATGGAAGAAGCTTCCTGGTCAATATCATTTTGATTTCTTCATGTCCTATTGACCAAAGTATATGGTGTCCTCATCAACAGTCTTACCACCAAGTTCTTGGAGGTTTTAGATGGAGGGGATGAAAGACAAATTATATCATTATATTGTAATCTCAAAAAAGAAATAATTTAAAACTTATCAGTGATGGCTGTGACCAGGCACCCACTGGCATAGAGTTCTCACTAAAAGACATCAAAGGAACCACTACAAAGATGTATTTACAAAAAATAACATTTAAACTTCATTGAACCATTTCCTAAATAGAAGACAATGTGAAAGTAAGTTTAAATCTAATACAAATGTAATATTGCATGCACTTCCATAAAAATGTTATATTAAAATAAAACTGGGAAAAAGGCAATAAGGATCATCTATTACTGCTATCCAACATAGCACAACACTCCCTGGCCTAAGAGATAACCGAAATGTAAAATCTCTCACCAGCAGTAAACTGGGATCATGTGCAAATAAAGAAAGTATATTGGTTGTACACTGTGTCAAGCATCTGGGAAATAAAGAGAAAATAGAGTTGTAAGAACAACACAATTAGGTGCATATGACTATGGAAAATAGATTCTAGGAAAACAGCAAGCAAAGCTGACAGTCTTTGGCCACTCACTGACAGTTACGCCTGAGTGCCTGGGTGCCTGGTAGCTTGGAAAATATCTCTCCTTGATGAGGCAAGATGGCTCAAAGGATCAAATCACTTGCTGTGCAAGCCTGACGGCCTGAGTTCACTTCCTGAAAACCATGGTGGGAGGAGAGAACTAACTCCTGAAAAGTTTTCATCTGACCTCCACATGGATGCTGTGGCATGCCCATGCCTACATTCACAAACGCACACAAGGTACACATACGATAATAATAAATAAAATAAAATAACCAGTGTCTCCAATCCACTGCATAGGGAGAAAAGGTCTGAGTCTTGACCTACTACAAAATTATGTAAAATCCTCAACCAAGGCATCTATTTTGTGAAGATAGGAGTGATAACAGAAGAGGTGAAACAATTAGATCTCTGATATTTCCTAAAACTCAGAGCAAGAAGGGTCCAACTTTACCCTCACCAGAAATTCATTTGCTTGGATAAATGACTGGACACTGTGCTAGAAGAGGTTTTGAGGGTAAGGAAATATGCTATACGCAGCAGACAGAAAATTGCAATGGGAGAATCATAAAGCAAAGAGACTGCTAAATCTTGCATAATGTTGTGGCAGCTGTGGTTGAAAGGGGTGGCATGGAAACCTAGTGCACCTGGACACTTCCTGAAATATATGAAAGCAATCCTAATGAAGTTTCCAAATAATGAGGAAGACAGAGTCCCAACAGGCCATTTCTTGTCACAAAATAAAACTTCCAGTACCAGGACTGAGTACCATCCAATTGAGTTGTTGGTCAAAGGGGTCCTATGGAAATCCCCAAACAATCCAGGCTGTTGCCAAGAGAGTAGGTTGCTCTCCACAAACTGACAGCAAGACCTCATTGGTGAAGACCACACCCACACAACTCATTGAACATAAGAGGTCGAGCTTGTGCCTACACAGAACCTTCCCTCAGACATTCTAGTGTCTTTGGTACAGGAAGGTACTCTTCAGGCTGCCAAAAGAAAAACATAAACACCAACACAGCCACAAAAATCTTTAATGTACAATCTGTCCTGCAAAATATGCTAGGGCAATGGTGGCACAGAGTTTATGGGAATAAACAACCAATATCTGATTTGACTTAAGGCCCACTCCACAAATGGAACCCATACCTGATACTACTTGGGTGACCAAGAACCAGAGACTGGATAGTCCATAGACTAATAATAAAACCAAATACTACTGGTAAAAAATTTAACGATAAGAATGACTCCTAATGATATTCTGCTATACACATAGATCAGTACCTTATTCAGCCATCAGAGAACTTTCCTCTTACAGAAGATGGTAATAAATACAGAAATCCACAGGCATTACATACCAGAAAGAGAGAGACCTTAAAACACAGATCCCTAAGTGGACTCTATCAAAGTCCACCCCTCAGAGCTCAGGGAACCCTCTGGAAGAGGAAGCAGAAAGAATGTAAGAGCCAGAGAAGATGGAAGATACTAGAAGAAGTCCCTCTAAATCAACTGAGCAAACCTCATATGAACTCACAGAGACTGATGCAGCATGCACAGGGCAGACACCAGTCTGCACCAGGTCCTCTGTGTATATATTATAGCTTTTAATTTATAATTTTTTATAGGACTCCCAAGTGTAAGTGAGTGGGTCTCTATCAGGACACAGTCCGATTATGGAGTTGTGTGAAAATTTCCAGTGCTTGTGAGAAAACTCCAAGAAAGTAAGACAAGAGTATTGTTACCTCAGTTTCTTCAAAACACGGAATTTCTCTTGAAAGGTGCTTTCATGCTCTTCTCAGGTGTAGCTCCTTTCATGTGGAGCAGATAGGAGTGGTTTTACTTCAGCTGTTATTCACATACCTCTATAGAAAAATGTGGTTTTTGCCACATACAGCCTATCCTTGTGATTATATACTTTACTCAGGTGACTCTTCTTAACCCTCAAAATATAAATTCCCTGATGCTCTGAATAAAGTTGGCTATTGCATGAAACTTTAGTCTGCCTCAGTTTTAGGCCCTGCCGTCCCAGGTTTATGCCACCAATTAGAACAGTAAACAGGTCTCTTGTTTTCGTGCTTTTTCTTGAGTCTCTTTCTTTTTGTTGACTTGCCTTGTGCAACTTCGAGGTGACGGTTTTTGTTTTAACTTATTATATTTTATTTTGTTATGTTTTGTTGTTACCTCTAAGAAGCCTGTTCTTTTCTAAAGAGAGAGAAAGGGAGTGGATCCAGATAGGAAGGTAGATATGGAGGAATTGGGAGGAGTAGAGGGAAGGGAAACTGTAATCAGGATATATTGTATAAGAATCTACTTTTTGTTTGTTTGTTTGTTTTTGTTTTTGTTTGTTTGTTTTGTTTTGTTTTTTTTTTTTTTGGTTTTTCGAGACAGGGTTTCTCTGTGTAGCTTTGTGCCTTTCCTGGAACTCACTTGGTAGCCCAGGCTGGCCTCGAACTCACAGAGATCCGCCTGGCTCTGCCTCCCGAGTGCTGGGATTAAAGGCGTGCGCCACCACCGCCCGGCCAAGAATCTACTTTTAATAAAAGGGGGCGGGCTGGGGGGAAGGTGAGGGGGGGAGAACAAGGGAATCTGTGGCTGATATGTAGAACTTAATTGTATTGCAAAATAAAAATTTAAAAAAAAAGGGGGAATTGTTTTTTAAAGACAAATAAAGCACTACAAACCTACACCTGGTTTGGCAGTAAGACAAAAATGCTGTCCATGGATGCTAAGTGATCATAAAGTTATATCCATTAGGGGTTGATTATTCTCAAGTCAACAGTCATATGTTGGATCATAGATGAGCCAATAAGTTTCTCGGGAGAAGGTGATGGCAAATCCGGGCTCTAGCACAAAGAAGCACACACTGTAAACCATGTAAACATGCAGCCCAGATCTTTGTGTCATTATAGGTGTACCAGAACTCTTCCTCAACCAATTTCTCGGTCCAATGACAGTTTCTTATGACAAGCTGATCAAGGGGAAAATGCCTAAGCTTGGTTCGGAAACAAGTTGGCTTAGCATTTCGATGCAAATTCAAAACTGGGTAGAAGATGTGCTGGCCTCACAGGGGGTAGTTTCCACCACAGTAGTGACTGAGATATTCTCCACTGTGTAAATTTTGCAATGAATTTAATCATGCTTGTGTTAAAAAAAAAAAAAAAAAAAAAAAAAAAAAAAGCTGCCTGAGAAAAACATGTCTATCAGGCTTCCCCTCCCAGGAACAATAAGACTATACTATGAAAAACCATGCTTTGGTTGTAACTGAATTTTCCCATTGGATTTTTCACTAAAGTACATTTTCTAATTCTAGTTCCCTATTTAGAGTCGGTATTAAGTAGGATATCTTGCTGTACCTCTCAGAGGTGCCTGCTTAAAATAAACCATATGATCACTAGATAACAGATAACAGATTGATTTGGAACTGTATCCATGTAATTTTAAACATCCCAAACACGGTACTCACCCTGGGAACCATATTTACTGGGAAACAGCTCCTTAGCATTCTAGATTCAACACAGCCCCTTCCCTCTGTCCCACCTGCTTGCCTTTGATTTGCATTTCCACCAATCTCTAGGCTTTTTGCCATAAAATTATGGGTTTGGCTGTTGCTCAACAAAGATGCCGGTCAATAACGCCTCAAGGAATTGGCTTTCCCATGATCATTTATATTTTAGTAGAAGTCTATTCATGTCAAATAGGTTTAGGACCCAAAGGGATAATTTTCAGCTGACTGGATTTAACACATGCAGAAGAATAGTTAATCACTTTATCTTACTTTGTGTTGTTTTCTCTATTTGGATGACAAGAATTATGCTATCTATTAATATCTCAGAATTTCTAGGTGTAGATAAAACTATTGACAAGTGTTTATTATTATTATTATTATTAAGCCTGAGAAGACAGAGCAAGGGAACAAGGGTTTCTTAGGGAATGATCACATTTCCCTCTGAATTTTTATATACTGTTAAACAATATTTAGGGAAAAAAAAGTAACTCTCTAAGCCACAACGTAACAACAACTTCTTTTACTTATTACAAATTGCATTTATACCTTTTTCATAATACAAAATACACAGCAGGGCTGCTGTCTCCATTGCAAACAAGTCTATAATGTTTCTTAATGTAACTTTTAGAGCATATCTCCGTGGGTTGCTATATGGTTTTTGCAGCTACTCACTTTAATCCGTGCATATTTTTCCCTTAATTTGATGTAGCATAATTTACCCTATCATTCTTTTTGTCGTTGTAATGATGGCTTTCCTATGGCTTTTTTTTTTTCTCATTGCTATTTTATATTCTGCAATGAGCATTTGGCTCAGCTTTATTCTGTTGTGGAATTATTTTTGCAGAGTTAAATGTCGGTAATAGAATGTTTAAGTCAAACATATGAACATTTCTGGTTCTTTATTATAGTTATTATCTCTCTATATTTGCTCTCTGGAATTCTTGTAAACTGCACCACTTAAGATGACATCAGATCATTAAGAAGTCACTTTCCTAAAACACGGAGCTTTGTGGGTCGCAGAGCAGATGTGTTGCTGACAGTAACTCACTAAACACCAAGTTAACATCCAAGGGACAGGAAATGAGCTGAGCTTTGCACAGAGGGATCTCTCTCTCTCTCTCTCTCTCTCTCTCTCTCTCTCTCTCTCTCTCTCTCTCTCTCTCTCTCTCTCTCTCTCCAAGCGGGCTTCATTTCATGCTGCTCTCTACACACAAAACCTTTTTTTTCCCTTAAGTTCTTCCTTAGACATTTTTATTCTTCAAAACACTCAAAATGTATTCATCAAGAAATAGCCCCACACACACTCCTTGGTTCTATTAGATACTGTCATCATTCCAAATTTACTTCTTGCAGCTTCTGTTACAGCTTTGATTGAATCATTAATACTTCATGACTTTCCTATAGGAACAGGAGACAGCTCCTGTCTCCCCTGTTTCTACATTTAGGATGGCTTGATAGTGTTTTGATTTGCTTTGCTTTGCTACAAATCCCAGGTTAGTCTCAAACTTGAGATCCTCCTGCCTGAGACTCTGGAGCACTGGGAACACAAATGTATGCCAACACTCTATTTCTTTATTTTTTTTAAACTCCAAATTCAATGCCTTATGTGTAAAGTGAAAAAAAAAAACCCACTCACTATTTGTTGAAAGAATTACCAGTGGATAGGTAATAGATGGCCAAATCGATACATTACATACGCAGTTCAGAGTCACTCTTACAAAAAGTATGATCTCTCTCATTAAAAACAAATAAAGATTTAAAGTTTTAGGTGGAGACTTAAAGCATGTTTGTTATATTCAAAATTTAGTGAAAAAACAAAAACAGGTAAAATCCAAATGTAATATGCAGCAACTTTGAAAAACTATTTTCAGTTTGGGCATATACTTAGAGATATGTTCTATTATTTATAACTTTACTGTTTTGTGATATAAAAATAAGTTTTTTTGCTTTTCAATGACATTGTTTTCGGTCCAAATGGCAAACACTTTCCAGTATAATTCTCTGTAAAGTACTATCGTATGGGCTAGGCGGAGGCATGCCCAGGTATTCTATCAATAGCCCTGTAGTTTGTGCAGTTTGTTGATGATGGTTTCCCAACGGCCCATTCATATGTTCTATTCCTGACAGCTCTAAGCTGCACATTTCAGGTCATTGCAGACTAAACAAGTCCAGTCTCCGCCTCAGCTTTGCCCAGTTGCTTTCTGTTAAGTTTTTTCCAAGTCTGCTTTTGCATTTTCACACCCAGGCTGCCCTCTAGTTGTGTTAATGTTAAAAATAGAATAGTTCTTAGAAAACACCATCCTGAGTGAGGTAACCCAGACTCAGAAAGACAAACCTAAGTGGATAATAGATGTAAAGCAAAGGATAACCAGACTGCAACCCACAGCTCCAGAGAAGCTAGGAAACAAGGACTCTAAGAGGTATGCATGGATCACCCTGGGAAGGGGACATAGATGAGATCTCCTGAATAAACTGGGGGTGAGGAGGAGCAATAGATGGGAGGTGGTGGGGATAATAACATGAGGGAACCAGATGGTTGAGCTAGGGGAGAGATGGAGTGGAAAGCAATGAGAGAAATATCTTGATAGAGGGAAACATTATGGTATTAGGGAGAAATCTAGTGCTAGGGAAATTTCCAGGAATCCACAAGGATGACCCCAGATTAGACTACTGGCAAAGTGGAGATGGTGCCTGAACTGGTTTACCCCAGTAATCAGATTGGTGAATACCCTAACTGTCTCATAGAGCCTTTATCCAGTAACTGATAGAAGCAGAGGCAGATATCCACAGCCAAGCACCAGGTCAAGCTCCAGGAGTCCAGTCAGAGAGAGGGCCATGGGATTATATGAGCAAGGGGGAGTCAAGATCATGATGGGGAAATCTACAACTGTCCCAAGCTCGTAGGAACTCACAAACTTTAGACTGACAGTGGTGGAACCTGCAAGGGACTGGACTAGGCCCTCTGCATATGTGAGACAGTTGTGTAGCTGGGTCTGTTTGAGGGGCCCCTGGCAGTGTGATCAGGATCTATGCCTGGTGCATGAGCTGGTTTTCTGGAGCCCATTACCTATGGTGGGTCACCTTCTTTAGCCTTTCCGCAGAGGAGAGAAGCTTAGTCCTGCCTCACCTGAATGTACCAGGCTTTGCTGACTCCCCATGGGATGTCTTACCCTTTAGGAGTAGGAGATGGGGGATGGATCGGGAGGGGAAGGCCACAGCGAGTAGGAGGAGAGATGAGAGGGGGATCTGTGGTTGGTAGGCAAAATGAATAAAAAGTTTTCTTAAATAAAAGAATTAAATGAAAAAATAGAATAGTTCTAAAATGAAATTAAGCAAAGGCATCCAGGCAGTGGGACCGGACCCTGTGCTCATTGCATGAGTTGGCTGTTCGAAACCTGGGGGCCTATGCAGGGTCGCTTGGCTCGGCCTGGGAGGAGGGGACTGGACCTGCCTGGACTGAGTCTACCAGGTTGATCTCAGTCCTCAGGGGAGGCTTTGCCCTGGAGGAGGTGGGAACAGGGGGTGGGCTGGGGGGAAGGGGGGGGGAATAACAAGGGAATCCGTGGCTGATATGTAGAACTGAACTGTATTGCAAAATAAAATTTAAAAAAAAGCCTAAAAGCTTAAAAAAAAGTTAACTGTAAAATACCTAACCATTTTCTTGCCTTTTTAAAAATAAAAGAGTCATTTCATTTATAATTTCCCAGAGATAAAAATATTAATGCCCATTTGTATTAGTTGGCAACACTGTGGTAATCACTCATGGATTCAATAGCTTACAACACCAAATGTTTATTTCCCACTGATGTCTCATGTTGGTACCTCTGTTCTCTACCCCATGTGTCCTTTCATTCAAGCATCCAGGACACAGAAGAAGCTCACACTGGAGAAATACAATTTTCGTAACAGTGTGTAAAAATAACAAAAAAAAAAAAAGTTCACTGAAATAGCCACAATGACTATTAAAGATTTCTGCTTTGACTTTTATATCTGAATTAGATCACATGTACTTGGACAAAGCCCAGAGTTGATGAAGCAGAAATATCAACCCTACATAGTAAGTGCAGCAAGCTACAAAACAAATGAAGGAAATTACTAGTCCCTTTCAGAAGGAGGTAAATTTAGGATGGCTTCATATAGTCTTTCATAATTTCTTTTTTTGTCTTATATCAAACACCCTCAAGCATACATTGGGAGACAGTCTAAGATCATGTGCAAATTGATAAAGTATTCCACAGAGAAATAAGATTATCCCTGCCAAAAACATGGGCTGATGAATTAAATAATGAAATATTCTATTTTTGTTAGACTTATGCCACTTTAAATTAGCAGCTTGAATTCAGTGGCAAAATGAAAGCTCTATGACTATTATTTCTATATAGAACATCTAAAGAACAATAAAAATAAACGTTTGATATGTATTGGTTAATTGCAAGATTAAACTGAGAGCTAAATTTAATATCAGATGAATTCTGAACATTGATTTCTCATAGATTTGGTCTAACATTAATGGGTATTTTGCCTATACTGTATGTCTGTACACCATGTGCATGCCTGGCCCCCAAAGAGGCCAGAAGAGGACATTGAATTTCCTGGGACTGGAGATACAGACAGTTGTGAGCCACAATGTGGGTGCTGGGGCTCAAATTCAGGTCTTCTGCAAAAGCAGCCAGTGTTCTTAACCTCTGAACCATTTATCCAGCCCCTATATTGAACCCTCAAATACTGTTTAAGTCAGGATCTACTAAACCTTTTATGTCTACTGCAGTTAGCACTATGAAATTATGAGCCACAACATTATACACATACAACTCCCCATATATACATTATATATATGTATGTATCTATAAAATTGTTCTTAAAGATTTTGCCTTCATTAATATGTAGTTGTTTTCTTTAAAGTTTTCTGACTAATATTATTTTGAATTCAGCATTATGACATCTCAGAATAGCTTTAAGAGTTTGGTCTTGGCCGGGCAGCGGTGGTACACATCTTTAATCCCAGTACCCAAGAGGCAGAGGCAGGAGGATCTCTGTGAGTTTGAGGCCAGCCTGGTCTACAGAGTGAGTTCCAGGACAGCCAGGACTGTTACACAGAGAAACCCTATCTCAAAAAAAAAAAAAAAAAAGAGTTTGAACTTGATCTTGGCTTCTATTTGCCTGGTAAATTCCTTTCTATTTGGCTCTCCATCTCTATTTGGCTCTCCATCTCTATGTCTTTGCCAGTACAGTTTCTTGGGGCAACAGTTGATTCTTGTTTTCCTAGCCATTCAGATATTCTGCAACTCCTTATTGGTGAGTTGAGTCTCACAATAGGTAGGATTATTATTGAGAGGTGTTGACTAGTATCTGTAGTTTTGTTGCTCATTTTTTCTGATTGGTTAGATTGTCTGTTCCTTTTTCTTCCCACATAATGTTAAGGGTTTGTTTATGTGTTAACCATGGTGGATTCGTCCTCAGCTCTTCCAAGAACCTTTATTCCTTTCCTGGAATGTGTTATCTTCTATGCTCTTGTGATTATGACTTTCTTCCTCCTCTCTCTGTAGTATCAATTTCAGGATCTTCAGCAGTTCTGGTTTGGTGGTCACGAACTGCCTCAGTTTTATCATTTTTTTTTTAATGTCCTCTTTTCACCATCAGTTTTAAAAGATAAAATTACTGCTCCTGGCATCTTGATTCACATTTATTTACTTCCAGGTCTTGAAATAGATAATTCCATGCTTTAGTCTTATCTGCTGATAAGAAATCTGACATTATTTTTGCTGTGTTCGTCTTTATAGATGAGTTAACATTTTTCACCTACAGTTTTTAATATTGTCTTACTGCTTTGTTTTTGACACTTTGGATATAATTTATCACAGAGAAGTTTTACTCTGATATTCTATACCCAGGGGTATAAGTGCCTATTCTGTTTAGATCTGTGTCTGTTTCTACATAAACAAATTTTTCTGTGATAATTTCATTCATAATGTCTCTCTGATTTTCATTTTTATCTTAGCATTTTCTTCTATCCTTTGTTTTCTTGGATTTGTTCTTTTTACTTTTATTTTTATTAGGTCTTTGAGACTTCTGTATAATCTATTCTGATTATACTCACCCCCTTTTTCCCCAGACTCCCCTCCATGCCCTAGACATACAAATTTGTGTTGTTTTCTTTTAAAAAATTCAAGAATAAAATGGTTGCCCACATATTCCTGGAAGTGTGGCCTCCACAGAATAGTGGTCAATTTACCAGGTACTAGACATTTTTTTGTAAGATTTATTTATTATGTGTACAGTATTCTGCCTATATGTATGCCTATTTGCCAGAAGAGGTATCTTATTACAGATGGTTGTGAGCCACCATGTAGGTGCTAGGAATTGAATTCAGAACCTCTGGAAGAGCAGCTCTTAACCTCTGAGCCATCTCTCCAGCCCTGTGTACTACACTCTTAAAGAGAAACTTTTCTCCCCTTCTCCCAGCAGCCAACCATCATCAGTAGTTCCATGGCTAGGGATGGGACTGTTGTCTAATTCCTCTCTCCCCCCTCCCCGCCCCCCGCTGGGATTCCGTCTAGCTTACCCTTGCACAGGTCTTGTGCATGCTGTCACAACCACTGTGAGTTCATATGTGCAGCAGCTCTCCTGTGTCCAGAAGACAACGTTTCCTTACACTCTTCAGCTCCTCTTCTGCCATGATTCCTGATCCTTGGCAGGGCTGGGGTTAGTGATATAAACTCCCTCCAGCACCGAGCATTCTTCAATATCTTATCTGCACCTTGTCCCATTGTGTGTCTCTCTGTTAAATACCATCGACTGCAAATAGAATTTTCTCAGACGAGGAGTTGAGAAATACATTTCTCTATTGGTATAATAACTCATCAGGAGTCAGTTTAATAGTATATCCATTTAGTAGCATAATAATAGGTTCTCCACTGGGGACTATGACCTGTCTATCTATAGATTCTTGGCCAGATAATTTTGCCAGTTATGGGTTTCATCTTGTGGAGTGAGTGTTATATTTATTCAGAAACTAGTTGGTAAGTTTGTCCTCTTAATTGTATTCAAGAGCTCTGAGACATTGTAGCCTTTCTTGTTTATTTTTTCCTTTGTTGATACTTAAATGCATTATTTCTTTGATCTTGTCCCCCATTTCCGTCACTTTCTTTTGCTTGGTCAAATATATCTAAGATGCTTTTTGCTGCTGTTTCATGTTTAATGTGATTTATTAACTGTTTCATTCCCAATAGTTCTTTTGTACTATGTTATTTGTTTGTTTCAAGCTCAGTTTCTCATGTGCTTCTCCATCCCTATTACTGATTTTTTTTTTATCCATTTTGGTGACTTTTTCTCTACATCTACTGGCATTCTGTTCTAGTTTTTGGATTGATTCATCTACACTCTTGTTTCCTCTTTCAGAACATTGATCATTTTCACTAGAAAACTTCTGAATCTTTTGTTACTATTTTACCTATCTAATTATCTTTAAATTCCGTACTTGAGGAGGTAGGCTCTTTTGAAGAAGTTATGCTGCCTTGCTCCTTGTCTTTGTGCTTGTGGGGCTTCTGATAACCTCCCTTAAATTTGGAGTCTGTAGTCTAGGTAGGTTCTTTCCCCCTCACAAGGCTTCTTAATTCTTACTCTTTAGAATGATCTGTGTTCTGGCTCAAAGGTGTCTCCAAAGGATGTTTGGAGAAAGAGAAGTAACCTACCACTGAGGAACATACAGGTGGAAATCCTGACTTCCTACTTTCCAACCCCCATCACCATCTGGTATTGATCACTCTGCAGCAAAGAAGTACCCCCAGAGGTCAAATATCTGGGTTTGCTTGGGAGTTCTAGGACTTGACAGCAGTGACCTGCAAGCAACAGCCAGTTCCCAATCTATCTGCTGATCTCAGGCTCAGGTATATATGATTCCAGGGTTATTCTCAGTTGGTGAGGTCTGCACACCAAGAATGGTGCTACCTTTTTGAACTTCACTGCTTAAGTAAGTTTCCTTTCCCCTGTGCCTATGGTTTTGGACTTTTCACTGTCCAGTTCTCACAATCACCACAGATACACCCTAGAGCTATTCCTCACCCTGAAGCTACTGTGGTTTGAATTCAACCTCCATAACTGGCTGTTATTCTATTCTCAGGCCCCGAGATCAGTATTACATCATAGGTTCCATCTCAAGGCAGCAGAAATCCTCGCCACTTTGAGTCATATAGAGTTACGTAATGGATCTCTCTCCACTGGAGATCATCAGCTTGAAAAATCATTCTCCCGCCACAATCTGTAACACTTTTTAGATCATTTTTATTTAAAAAACAATTTGCATCCAATATATTTTGATGTATTTGATCATGTTTTCCTCTCCCGAGATCCTCCTGACCTCTCTTTCTATTCAGCTTCGTGTTGCAGTTTTGAAGCTTTTAGGTGGTCTGGGCTTGCCGTGAATGTATGACTGCCAGTGCCTATCCACTAGGGCCCCCTGACTTAACTTTGGGATATGGCTTATGCTTCTACCACCCCAGTAGAGAACTGCACAGCTGGACCTATGTCCAGTTTTACTTACTCCTTTCTGATTCATTTCCATCTTTTTCTCCGTACTTTTCTGCTGCGCCGTTGTTATGATACATACATGTTGCAAAGCTTTCACTTTTTCTCTATTTGGAGCATAATCTGAAGGATTCTCTGAGCTCTAAGGGGAGGGATTTGATGGAGACCTCCCATTTAGACCAGCCTTCCTTCTTACCAGAAAGCCCCAACTTTGAATTTTTAACCCCTCTGCTCAGTGCTCCACCACTTCTGACGACAGACCAAAAACTTTTCCACACTCATTTGAAAGGTTGAACCATAAATAATATGATACAAAGACCTATTCACATGAGAACTGTGGGTAGATATGTTTACCATATGTTTATTTTGTCATCAATGAAAATCTGAGCCATAGTATCTAATACCAAGATAAGATAATACTTTAGACAAGGTGAGGATATCCCTGGCAAATGTGACATTGGAGGAGAGTAGAGGACTATTGTTAACACTGAAAAGCCCCATTACTTGAAACTGACAAAAGATTCATGTAAAGGTAAGAGTTAACCACCCAGAAATGTGCTCAAGCCAATCCTTCACTCAAACTGGTTGTGTAGTCAGATTCTCTTTGTCCCTGTTCCCTTCTCCTGCTCTTTTGCTTTTCCCTTGTCCCCTTCTTGACTTCAGTTGGCCATTTACAAACATCCACCCTCCACGTAAATTAGTGTAGTTGTTTGCCTACAGCATCAAAACAAAATCCTTTAAAATTCAGTGATGAAACCAAGATTAGAAAAACTGAATATGCAGCTAATCATTAGCACAATGAAACAGATTTACATGCAACATGGTCATAATCATTCTCAGAAAAGCTGAATATTAAAAAGGAAGAGTATGCAAAGCACATCTAATAAAATCCAACACTGAAAAGTGTGTTTGATTTATAATTACAAGTAAGGACTTGGTAAAGAGCAAATATTGTTTTTCCCTTTGGAAATTGAAATTGCATACAGGAATAGATCATTCACAGACTATACAAAAGAAACAAAATTATATACAGCAAAAATTAATAAATGATGTCAATTCTATAACAATGGAGTGCTTTTCTGTTTCTACCCAAAAAAAAGTCGTAAGTTGAGACACTGTGTGTCAATGTTTCCTCTAAAGATTTTCTTCCATGTCCTTCCCACTCTATTTGAGAGAACATAAAAAAAAAAACTATTCATGATTTCCTTAATTCTTGTTAAGAATTCTCAAGAGATACCTGATTTTGGAAATATCTTTAACTTGCTACACGTTCAGAACAAAATAAAATTGAATTATATGTTCTCAATTTTATTGCAAAAAAAGTTGAGGTGATGATTTTTCTTTTCTATGGTGCTAGTAATAATTGCAGTGGAGGCAGGGGAAAAATCAGGGGCAGTTAAGAGAGCAATTCCTAAGACATGAATTCTCACTCTCTGTGAAGACAGAAGTGGTGATTAGAAATACTCAGAACATCAGCCCAGCTCATCAGGTCAGAGGGCACTGATTATTCAATTCACAGAAATACAGTGTAAGCATTCATTTGAGAAGTGCATGACCCAGCCCAGACAGAATATTGTACCTATTTACTCTCCCTGATATCATCAACTTTTTCTTTATTAAAAAAAGAAATATAAAAAACATTATTTCAGAATATCTTTCTCAAGAAAATACTGTGTATTGTAGCAACTTTTATATTGAAAATATAGTTGTCTCTAAAATGTATATATTGAAAATATACTTTTCTCTAAAACATATAATTAACCCTAGGTTCAACTCACGCCACTAAGTACTAAACCAGTTGATTCCATTTGTAATCATCCTGAGAGAAATGAAAATACTCTGAAGATATCTTGTGACTCTTCATTTGACCATCAGATGATCTCCTTAGAACTGGAATCACCTGTCCGTACACGCACACGCACACAGACGCATGCATGCACGCACACATGCACGCACGCCCCAAAACTCTCAGGCAGAAAGAAAAGGCAAAAGCCTGGTGCCGGTCAGAAAAGGAGCTTGTCTCCCAGGAGGAGATTTCACAATGTTCTGACAATTCTTCAGACCACCATTCAGGATAGACAGGACTGAAACGATGAGGAGTCCATAATGTGCAGGAACACACCTTGACCATGCACCTTACATGTGCACATCTCTTACCTTTTGTTCAAACCTAAAGGTCATGTCAATATTCTGAAAATGAATGTGGGACATCAGAGAATGTTTTATTTGTTGCCCTTCCCACTGTGGACACATGGAACAAATATTTCTCTGGGGTTTTTTTTCATTATTCCTTTGTCTCTTTAGTTGGCCTGTTAAGGATGGATGACTGAACCTAGTTTGTTGGAGCTACCAGGATCCAGGTCCTGACCAAACAACTCCAGTCACAAAGGCACAAATGTTAAAATATTTCAAACAATTCTCTGTATCCTTCCAACTAGGCTTCTGATTGTCAAAATATAATTTAAAATGGTTTAAAGATGATGAAAGACCATAAAGAAATCAAATTGCCTTTTACTAAAATATTGAATGAAGCAGTGAGTAGATGGTATGGTGAGAGAGAAAAAATATTGATGTGTGGACCCCCACTTAACAGCTAATGATTATGTTATATTGTCCAATTTTTAGAGTTAAAAATAGAAATCCAGATACCATTGTTGGTTATAATACTTTTACTTAAGAATTGCAACTACAAAGTTATTATTTTTCACTAACCTTTCTTCAGTGACTTGTGTAGCTAAAAATTCACCTGTGTGCCTAAACTTTTTTCTCTAGAAAATGAATGAATAATACATCCCAAATAAAGTAGCTATAAAAATTAAATGAAATAAAACAGGTAAAGCAGTTCCATGAACACCTCTCAAATATTCAAATAAAAGTGCATATCTTACCACAAGAGTAAAAATATCAACTGCATCCTTATATCCTGGGTATATTCTACTATATTTTTTTTTGAGACAAGGTCTTGCTATGTAGATCTTGGCCAACATGGAACTCCCTATGCAGATAAGGCAGGCTTCAAACCCCCTATGTATACCAGGCTAGCTTTGAAAGATCCAGTGCCTTTGCCTTCTGAGTCCTGTAATTAAATGCATGTACCACCATACCCAGCTCACATTCTACTACTTTTTATACATTGTCAATAGTGCTCTAGTGACCCTAAGTGTTTGTATTGTCGCCATTCCTGTGTGTAGATGGCAACTGAGGCACAAATTGAATAGTTTACAGAATGAGTAAGTAAAGTAATCAGGATGTGATGCGTATTTGAGTGACTCTACCACACACTTTCTTTCACCCATGACCTGCAACAGTGATTCTCACATCTTAGCATGGTACAACATTTTGTGAGAAATTGTTAAAATAATTTCTGGTACCTAGTGCCAGAGATTCTAGTTAAGGTGGGAGTGATCATCGTGAAGCTGAGTTTGTACCACACACATGGATGGCAGTAACACTTCTCCTAGAAGGATCTCATGTTGAACCAAACCCCTCAGTGATTTAGAAAATTGAGTAAAACAGTAGTGATCACTCTGCTGTTAGGAGAAACTTTAAGAACTCTGCTGGCCAAATTATAAAATGACTAGGTAATGCAAATATATTCAATTTTAGATCCAGAAAAGGTGTTGGCTTCTCTTTATATCTAGGAAAGTTGTGTTTCTTCATGACTTATGGGTTTTGAATTTGAATTTGAATTGACTGTCTCCAGCACACACACACAAACACACACACACACACACACACACACACACACACATACACACACACACAAATCATCCTTAAGTCAGTCTTAATTCCCTAAGCTGTCTAATGAGCCAAACAAAATATTCATAAAGAAAAAGAAACCCATAAAGGATATGTTATGAACTCTGTATATAAAATTAAATAAATCATAAAGTATGCAAATACTGATTCATCACTATGGTGTTGTCTCACTATGGTAAGAAGGGGAAAAGCACAAGCAGAAATATACAAAAAAATTAATTATTAAAAAGATATATAGTTCCTTCAACACCCATAATGATTTCAAATGAATCTTGGACAGCTTCTCACTCAGTGTTGATTTGGTTTTGTGCAAGTAGCTTTACCTAGAGTAAGCATTTATCCCAATCTTAAATTTTTCAAGGGAAGGATTCAAGAACACTCATGATCCTTATTAGCAATTACATTTTCTGATATATTTGAATACAATTTTTGATGACAATGCAATAAAATGGGGAGCTTGATGGAAAAGAAGCTAAACAATTGATAAAACAAATTATTCTTTCTGCAAAATCAAATATAGGTGATCTCATAATCACTAAAGTCTTCTAGAATTCTCTCTGTGACAGATTAATCAATCTGTTTCATTATTCACTAGTTCCTACTGATTAGAAAGTTTTCTCTTCTGCACTAACAGTCTTTAATCCATCCCCCACAAAAAAAAAAAAAAAAAAAAAAAAAAAAAAGAGTTTGTCTGTGCATTTGAGGTATTGAGCAGATATAAAACAATAGAGACAATCGTTCAAGAACATTTCTTCATCAGCTCTGTGGCTCAAAAACAAGGCAAGAACTACTGATTTACCTGAGGGAGCAGCCATTCTATACATGACATTTATAATCTAAATGTGACATGTTTTGCTATAAGCCTTTCTATTCATTTGAAGGCTGTAATCCTGTGATCCCAAACTGACCTTTACTCTTTCACAGACTTAAACATATTTAGTCAACCCCGTCTTTCCTGTTTGTCATGCTTTCTCTGAATAATACAGACCAAAGTAATGATACAACAAAAGTCCAATATGGTGAGTCAATTAGTTTATTGGGGCTACTTACAAGAGTATGGATGAGGGGATACTCAGAAGAACAGGAACAACTCAAATGCAGTTACATCACCAAAAGCCTACTTGAGCATGAGTGACACCTCCCGAAACTGGACCCCTAGAGCTCACTGACTCAGAGGCCACTCACAGGTTGGAAAGTGTCTCTTCTTAGCAACTCAGCTGGTCTCCATCTCTTCAGCAGTCTCCACTCCTTGTATACCCTTGGGTAGGGAGGAGCCTTGTACATCTGGTCAGTTTCAGGGACTTCCTGACACTTTCAAGTTGTTTACTTCCTGAGTCTTAAGCACTTCTTGAGTTTTGATAAGATTCTCTTTTAAAACTTCCTGAGTACTAAAGTGCTTTAGAGAAAATTGTTACTTAACAATACAAGTATTACACATGACCACACACACACACACACACACACACACACACACACACACACACCAAAAAGGGTTGGGGATAAAAGTGAGAGGACCAAGCAAATGCCGTAACAGGCTGCTCAGTCTTCCCTCAGAGATCAGGCCTCAAATTCAGTTTCCTGAGACTGAGCAAGCAGTTTCTGAAAGGGCCGTGAACAAAATATAATTAATCACTGATGCCCCTGTCAGCAGGGACAGGGAGATAGGACTCACCAAGCCTGGGCCACTAAACCAGCCCCCACAGTCAGTATGTGCTAGGCCAGCCAGTCTCCATGGCAGCTCAAGGACAAAGCCTAGGACTTCTCCAGGCCTGCCCAAAAACAGATAATTGTAACCCCCCCAACTAACCCTACCAATTAAAAGTTACTGACATGATTGCCGCTCAAATAAACCAATCGTGAGTCTGTTCCTATGTAGTCTATAGACCCCAAGCACCCCTTGCTTTACCCCCCTATAAAAACCCTGCCCCATTGCTACTCAGGGTCTCTCCTGCTCTGCTGCTGTGTCAGACAGATGGAGAGGCTGGAGTTAACTCACAATAAAAAGACTCTTTGCTTTTGCACCGAATTTGGACTCTTGATGGTCTTTGGGGGGACTCTGGTTACAACAAAAGAAGAAAGGAAGCTGTAGTATTCTCGTATTATTTAAAGACATTTAAAAAGTTATTCTGCCATGAAAGAAGAAAAAAATAGAAACAGGAAAATATGAATTTCCTGATGCCTGAATCTTATTGAGGCTTAAATATCTAAAATCTAAATGTCACCAATAAAATGTTTGAGATCACAGTGAAACAAAATTACCTAGTCATTCCTTCACATATAGTTTTCATAGCTCTATCATCTGAGACTCAAAGAAAAACAAAACAAAATTTTAATGGGAGGTTAACGAAGAATAGCATAAAACTAAATGATAAGAGGTCAAGTTGAACATTTGGCTAATGCTTGATACCTTCAGCTTTTGCAATATCTATAATGATATTAATAATGATTTTCTTAGAAATCACATGTTTACTGAGTTCTCACAATACAGTGGGTGCTGTGTTTAGTGCCTCGGGTGCATTATATCACTAACTCCCCACAGCCACCACTAGGCCAGGGGTTGCCAAATTGCATCTTGAGGACCAAATTTAATGAGCCATCTATCTTTATAAATAAAATACTATTAAAATATACCTATAATCATGCATAACAAATTGTCTACAGCTACTTTGAACAGCAGAGTTTAACAGCTATAATGGACCATGTATCACAAGAAGTCTGAAGCATTTGCTTACCCAGAAAACAAAAAAAATCTACCTTGAGATATAAACTTTTCTTCAATTGAGAAGACAGTTACAGTCCATTGTAGTAAATGATACTCTACAATTTCCCTTCAACTGAAAATCTCATAGGATTATAAAGTACATGCACATGACGTCATTCTCAATGAGAAAAAACTGTTAGTTTGTTCTGCTAAACTCATAAACAAGTTGAAATATAAATTTCAGAAACATGAAATAAATTATACATGAAATCTGCATTTTTAAAAGGTATCACTGGAAACTGATAAACAGGAAAAAATGGGCTAGAAATATAATTCAGTTGGTAGGATGCTTATCCAGCTCACACAACACACTGAGTTTGTTCCCAGCACCACATAAACCAGGTGTGCTGAAGCATACCTATAATTTCAGGGAGATAAAAGAGGGAAGACCAAAAGTCAAGGTTATCCTCAGCTTTGTGAGGAGTTTCAGGACAGCCTAAGCTACATGAGACCTTATCTCAAAAAAATAAAAATAGGAAACAGATTAAAATAATCATCTTATTTGTGTGTAGGGAACAAAAATGTAAATAGTCCTTTAAAAAGACACGAAAACCATTTACTCATTCAGTAAGTGTCCCAAAAACAATTATAGTATTCAAGAAAAATATTTCATTCAATTATACAGATAAAAATTAAAGAAAAGACACTGAATCTTACTAAAGGACATTATTATAGTAAATAGTAGGTAAAATAATTAAGAAATAATTGAGTTGTGAAAGCCTGGAGTTATTAAATTGAACCTGCATATAAACTATGTCCATAAATAAACATAATTAAATAAGTAAAACAAACATGTAAAATTACATTTTCAATATAATTTTCCATGTATAAATTTTTTTCTTTTAATTAAGACTTGTTTAAAAGGGTACTTTATTGACATTCAAGAAGTAGGCCTGTATCTTGACCCAAATAAACAAATACAATAGAATATTCAAGTTATAAACAATATAGGTTCACTGTCATGAAATTGTCTCTGTGGAGTGTGTGTGTGTGCATGTGTTGGGGGGGTTGGGGGGGTGTAGGTGTTTCATGCACATGAGTGTGTGTTCACACACACACCTGTGCATGCACTTGTAGAGACCAGAGCAGGACATGTCTGTAGCTAGAGTTTTCCTGCCTGGCCCACAGTCAGAACAAATCTGTCTCACCTGCCAGTCCCACAGCCGCTCAGACCCAACCAAGTAAACACAGAGACTTATATTGCTTACAAACTGCATGGCCGTGCCAGGCTTCTTGCTAACTGTTCCTACATCTTAAATTAATCCATTTCTATAAATCTATACCTTGCCACGTGGCTCGTGGCTTACCGGCACCTTCACATGCTGTTTGTCATCGCGGCAGATGGCAGTGTCTCTGACTCAGCCTTCCTCTTCCCAGCTTTATTCTCTTCCTTGTCTCACCTATACTTCCTGCCTGGCCACTGGCCAATCAGTGATTTATTGACCAATCAGCACCACACTTGACATACAGACCATCCCACAGCACATGTCTTTCTCTGTAACTGTGTATCTTATTGCCTTGAGACAGAGCCTCTCACTGTACCAGAAGCTCACTGTCTGAACAAATTCTGAATAGAAGACCATCTTTCTAGCATAAAACAGAATACAGTTAAATGGCCATCTTATAATTTCAAACAAGCTTATAATTTCAGAACTTTAATTGCCTAGCAAGAATAAAATTCCATTAAGAATAGCCAAAATGAAAGTATTGAGAAAGAATAAAATGACTCAAATAATTATAAAGTTTTATAAAATAAAAAAAATGCCATTAGTAAGTAGTTGTCTCTGAATCCAAAAGGATGCTGGTTTATTTTCAGAAGCTATTAAATTAGCTTTGGGCATAATAGAAAGACATACAAGCAAGTTTGACCTGGAAAAGTAATAATAAATTATATTTTCTGGTAAGATTTAATATATTTTGTGTTCTACTATTAACAGAGTGGTAAAACTAGAGTCTATCCTTTCAACGACTACATGGACAACAATTTCTGAGCAACTGTGTACCTTTCATTGCCAGAGGTTTTTGAGGTATCTTTCCTTTCAGAGATCCTCAGTCTCTTGAGAAACAAAGGTTATAAAGGCTGTTTTTGTCTCTAATGATGAGAAAAATGTAGATGTATCTCAGAGTGCTAAGAAAGGAAGATGTTGATAAACACACGGGAATAAAAAAAGCCCACCCACATGGTAGTAAGCAATCTATTTAGCAAAGACTCCTGCAGAAAATAAGCCAGTCATTACAGTCTATGCTTAGAGCAGAACCTTAAAGGCAGGAATAACAATGGTAATGCTATATGGGAGGAAACAGGTATGTCCTGACTGGGGGCTGCTGGGGGCATGCAAAGCTGTGGGCAGTCAACTAAAGCAACGCGCCCCATGTGACTGCTTCCCTTTTTCCAAGTGATCCTAAGTTCGAAGAGGAGTTTAAACAGCAGGAAAGCAGTTGGTGATTAGAGTCAAGTACTGGATACCTTGGACTGAATGTCTCAAGAACGACTTGTGATTTCTTGAATTGATAACCATAAATAATGGGGTAGGATCATACTTTTGTGCTCATTTGCATATGCAGTTTCTCATATATAGGTGGATAATAATTAAGAGATTCATTAAAAAGTTAAGTTCTGACTTAATGTTTATTTTTCTCTTTACACTTGTCTTCCTTTTGGAAAGTGAACCTGACTTAATTTCTAAAAACTAACTTCACAAAGTGCCTGCCCCAGGCCCGTGGCTCCAGGTGTGTGGTCAGAAAATATGCAAGAGCCTACCCCAGGTTCGGTGACTGGTGCCAAAAGATGAACGATATGTGATGGAGAAATGGGAAAGATAGCGTACATGGTGGAGAAATGAGAGAGAAAACGAAGCGAGAGGTCCATGCGCTGAGGAGAGAAGAACCAGTAGATATGAGGAACCAGTAGATATGAGAAGACTGAAAAACCACCTGAAGCCATGGTGATGTCCTAACCCAGGCTGCTGCTGAGGGTCATGTCTGGGTCCATGATCCTGCTGCAGCCCCGGTCTGTGTTGATGTCCATGGCCCGAGTTAACACCAAAGGCCACACAAATGTCCGTGGTCAGCACTGACACCTGAGACCAGAAGGATGTCTGAGGGCTGTGCTACTGCCGGGTGCCATACTGAACAGAATGGCTGGCTGTGCTGCCATCAGAGGCCATGGTGACACCCAGGCCCATCCTGCTACTGGGGGCCATGGTTTTATCTCAGCTGGGGTCTGTATTGATGAGGTCCGCGGTTCCACCAAAAGCCATGTGGATGTCTGTGGTCTGGGCTGCTGCCTGAGACCATGTTGATCTTGGAGAACCATGCTGAGCTGGCCCCGCCCCTCACCAGCTGTGGCACAGTGGCATAGGCAGTGGGTTGGGAATGGAAGAACTGGCCCCGCCCCTTGGCAGCCGCCAATTGGGAGGAAGGAAAGCTGGTCTGAAGCCTAGGCTGACTGACTCAGCTACCACCCAGGCCCAGATTCAGGACCCTGAGTTGGCCCACCCCAACTCCTACCCTACCTGTGAGCATCTAGAGCATGTGAACGGACTGGTCCTGTGGAACCATAGCCACAAGATCTCCATGACTCTGGACAACAGCAAGAAGAGTCTCAGTGAGGGTCTAGTATCGATGGTGTAGCAGAAGCCAGAGGCTTTGCACCAGACCAAGGACTAATTGTAATGGAAGTTGTTCGGGCAAAGGAGTATACTGCATGACACACAAGCAGCACCCAATGCCACTACTACAAACGAATATGTGAAGGAGTGTAGGGAAAGACGGAGGAGCTGAGTGGTACAAGTGCAGCAGCATCTGTGACCAGTGTGAGAGAGGCTGTAACTTACAGAGGAGCAGGTCATTGCCCAGAAACGTTGGCGAGATGTGTGGTTTGGTTGTTTTTATTAAATTATCTTAATTTTTTTTTATTTTTCCTTTTTTGGGTGGGAAGGTTACAGGGGTAGAGGGTGGAAGGACTGGGAAATGAATGGGATTGGGGTGCATGGTGTGAAATTCATTGATTCACAGTGAATCAATGAAAAATTATGTTGAAAAAAAAACTTCACAAAACAACAGTCATTGGCTAATGAGAGATGGTTTGATTTCCAAAAAGACTGGGTTAATGTAAGATCTGTGCTACTGCAAAGGGCATATTATATCAAGATTAGATAATTCATGCACTTAAGACAAAAAAATTTTCAGTTAAAGAGGAAAACAAACATAGCAGTTTACAGCAGCCACGTGGCTAAATTAAAGCTTTATCTTTAAAATGAAAAAGAATTAAAAGTCTTTGGCTAGAAAACAAGAGCCTCTATTTCCAACTAGCTGTCAAAATCATATCTCGTAGCTCTTATTTTTATTCCTTGTCTTTAAAAAAAAATCTGGTATTTTTGCTTCACATTTCTTTGCTTTTTCATTTTTGTTTTGCCTTTACTTTCATTCTCAATAAAAGACTGAAAACACAAAGGAAAAGCAGCAGAATAAAAATCTATCCTACTACTGAAAACTCCTTGAATCCAGATAATGCCTATGTAGAGCAAGTGGGGAAACAGTCCTAAGTACCAGACACCCTATCATTTGCCTCTGGCTTACTTAAAATCGACATTTCTCATCTTTGTTGTTGAAGACATGTTGCTAAATCACATGATTTATAAATGACAAAAAGGGATATTCGGAATGCATGCATCTCCTCATTGAATTTATTTGCTTTCTCCTGCTCACAATTTTAAAATGCAAAAGATGATTTAATATAAATTCAGTGGCTCAGATTCAATATAGCTTCTCAATGTTATGTGAATTGTGCCAGTTTTCACTAATGTGCCTCACATAGACTCCAGGAAATGTACGGCTTGTAGCTCAAGAACTCAAATAAAAGCAAATTATGTTTTCTGATTCAAGTCACACACTTCTCAAGTTGTTACAAACTCAGAAGAAAATGATCCTGTCTGCAATTTAGCAAGCATATATGTATCTCAGCTTTTGATAACAAGCTCTTTATATATGTTGATAAGCAATTCTGACTCTAGGTATATATCCTCAGACAAATTCTACCAAGTACCCAACTAATTGGTAAACTAGGTACCTTTTGGACATCACTCTGATGCCACCTATAGCAACTCTGGTATGGTGACTCTTACCTGTAATCTCATCACAGAGAGATTGCCTAGAGTTTGGGTTAGCTTGAGGTAGAGTGTAAAGCATTCTCCCTCAAAACACAAGATAAATCAAAACAAGAAATAAATGACCAAAAATCACTATAGCAATGGAAATTAATAGGAATATTCCATAATCACAAACCTTCTGATGTCTTTAATAGTCTCACTTGCCTTTGAGGTCTCTAAAACAAGGCTTATGAACTTCGGGTTCACGCATATCCTTCCAGAAGTTTATAAGCTGAAACTTGATTCAAGGAATTTTTTTCTGAAAAAGCATCACTGTTGACAGATTCAACACAAGTCAGAGACTCAAAATTAGTTGACTGTCAAAACCAGCAGTCTAAATTCAACACAGAGGCATAGACTTCTGCTATTTAAGGTAGCATCCTATTGAAAAACATCTCTGATTAAAAAAAATAATTAATCATGAAACAGCTTTCTCAGACATCTCGTGGTGATCTTATCCTTTGGTCCATGTACATTTCCTTAAGGATTTATTTTCAGGATTTAAAATGTCCATACATCCGCTACAGAAATCCGTGTCTTTAGCAACAGAGTATCTTATCAGCTGGAGAGACTGTGCTAACACTCGGTCACTAAGGAGATTCTCTCTCAGCAAAAGGATTAAACTTAGGTGCTTAAAAACTCAGAAAAGTTTCAGTCTGGACAGGACCTCCGAGGGGCTGCAGACTTCTAATGTGGCTTCTGCCTGCCAGTCATGACACAGAGGACCAAACATTCGGCAGCTACTAGTGACCGGAACTAGGTGTCCACCATTTGCCCTTCCAGATTATTTCATCATTTCCTCTCAGCTCTCTAGCTCATAGTGATTATCATCCCAATTCCATTAGTATATTATTGGTGCAAACAGCTTCTCTTTGGTTGAGCCAGTGTGTATTTTTACAGAAGACTGGAAGAGAGAGAGAGAGTGGAACTTGCCTACTTGGGTCTTTCTAAGTTGTTTGGACTGGTTGTATCTTCCCAGGACAATTTGTCTTGTACCACTCTTCAGTGGTACCTCAAGACAGACAACTTGACTGTCTTTCACTCTTCAGGGATAGAATTAATGGGCCTCTCTGTTTCTCAAAGGCAAAGACTCTTTTGGTCAATGACACTTCATGAATATACCCAGATGTTTAAAATGAGTCCTAAATTTAAAAAAAAAATTGAGATTTACATGGATCAAAACAATATTATAGCCATCCTAGAGAAACCAAAAGCCTATCCCTGAGTTTGTTCTCAGCTACCCATAATGTAACATACTTCTGACCTCAACAGTGAGTGTCTCTGGTTGACTTCAAATAGCATGTAGAACATAAATCATAAGAAGTGTGCAGACTTTAATTTACTTCTTCAGCCTCAATAACTCAAGAAAGTACACTGAAAGGAGATGAGAACAAATACTGCCAAAGTCACCCCATTAACTCCTGTACAAATTACAAGAAAATGCCCAGGGAAAGCTGACCTGTGGGAAAACAAATGTATCTTCTACAATATTATCCTATCTATACTTCAAAAGTCAGGTTGTTTGGGGGAGGGGGTTGGTGTGGTGATATTTTATTTATACTCTAACAAATAAAGCTTACCTGGGGATCAAAGGAAAAAAGCCAGCCACTATATTAAACATAGAGGTCAGGCAGTGATAGCACATGCCTTTAATCCTAGCATTTGGGAGGCAGAGATTCATCCAGATCTCCATGAGTTCAAGACCACACTGAGAACAGAGCCAGGTGTGGTGGCACACACCTTTAATCCCAGCACCAGTTAACCTTAGAGGTCTGGAAGTCTGTACAGACAGATAGGAAGTGATAGACCTGGGCAGAAAGAAGAAGTAATGTAGCTAAGCAGAGAGAGAGGAAGTGAGATGGCAGGGCACAGAAAGGCATATAAGGCATGAGTATACAGGAAATATCTCTCTTGGGCTGAGGATTTCCTAGTGGTAAGAACTTGTGGCTGGCTTGTTCTATCCCTCTGGTCTTTCAGCTTTCACCCCAATATTTGGCTCCAGGTTTTTTTTTTTTATTAATAAGACCTTTTAAGATTCATGTTACCTCTGGTGCCCAACATGGGGCACAAACCCACAACCCTGAGATTAAGAGTCTCATTCTCCAACTGAGCTAGCTGGGCAGCCTGTCACCCAAGGAGCAACATGCCAGCAGACTGGTAAAGCCATGGAACACATGGCAAAACATAGATTAATAGAAATGGGTTAATTTAAGATATAAGAGCTAGCTAGCAAGAGGCCTGCCATAGGCCATACAGTTTGTAAATAATATTAAGCCTCTGAATGATTATTTTATAAGCAGCTGCAGAACCGAAGGGCTAGGCAGGACTGGAGAAAACTTATGGCTACATTTTGGTGATTTTTTTCCTTTTGCAGATATTTAGAATACTGATCAAGGAGAGCTCACAGGACATTACATGTTGACTATCAATAGCACATATGAATATTTTATAGCAATTTTGTTTTAATACTATATGTTTCAAGTCTCCAAATTTCAATTGAATAGCTGCTTATTTTTGTAGGCAAAAAATACATATGTCTCATATTTACAATAAGCAGAATCAAAATTTCCCCTAGCAACTAATCATTAAAAAATGTACAGGAAAAATAGGTTCCAGTTTTCTTCAGAATTCTATTGTTTGGCTGTGGACATTGGACTATAAGAAGTAAAATATAATTCCTAGGTCTGGAAAATTGTTGAGTGAAGATTGCTGGTAACAATCTCTGTGCTGGCTAGTGTTTTGTCAATCGATGCAAGCTAGAGTCATTTGGAAAGAGGGAACCTCACTTGAGACTTACTCCCACTGAATTGGCCTGTGAGTAAGATTTTAGGTCACTTTCTTGATTAATGATTGATGTGGGAGGGGTGCCACCCCTGGGCAGGTAGTATAAGAAGGTGGAGAAAGACATGAGGAGTAAGCCAGCAAGCAGCACTCCTCCCTAGCCTCTGCATAAGTTCCTGCCTTCAGTTCCTTCCCTGACTCCCCTAGATGATGGTCTTCCATGTTGTAAGGTGAAATAAATCCTTACCTCCCAAGTTTTTTCTGGTCCTGATATTGTATCACAGCTAGAGAAACCTAACTGAGACAATCTCCGTCTCTCACATTCAGAGACAGAATTTATTTCCCTAATCCTTAAATGTAGATAACTTATGGGAATATGCTTGACCAATGTAAGATATTAGAAAATGATAGCCAAAACAGAACATTAAAAACATCTTCTCGTGGAGACTCCCACATATTTGGCTCTTAGGGTCCCTGGTGACCTTCACAATATGCAAAAGCCTGAGATAATCTGAAAGATTAAGAGGAACACATTGCTGTCGTTTCATCTCTCTATACAACAGCTAGTCAATCACAAGGCAACCCTATCACAGGTATCACCTAACAAACCCCCCCCACCCAGCGAACAGCAGACGTATCTGCCAACTCAGCTGAAACTCAGCTCACGCTACCTCAGGCCAAAAGAGCCATCCCTGAACTTAGCTTCCCAACCTAAAGAGAAGAACGTTGGGATCATGAGCTAATTAAATAGTTCTGGAGTGTGTTAAACATTAATAAGTCAATTGGTAAGTAAATAGGTACCTAGAAGTGATGTGCTGCTATGGACACATAAAGGCATGGCATTAGATATGAACTAGTCTGTAAATCTAAGCTTAAAAAATGGAGTGGAGAAATCAGTCAAGCAGTATGCCGTACTAGGGCCAGTAGGCAAAACTGTCACCGGTTAGCAATGTGGAAGATTAAAATGTATCTGATAAACTTTCGAACATTGACAAGACGGCTTTCAAGGAAGGGTTAAAGTGAAGTTGGCTTCTTTTATTTTCTATGATGAAAATTCGTGAGGAGAGAGACAAACTAAAATAAGGAACCGCTATGTTTGCAGGCATAGTTTAAAGGGAAACTTAAAGGATTGGGACTCATTACACCGGAAAACAAACAGTATCACATTACCAGGATCTTCAGTTAGTCAATTATTTCAAAGCACAATGAAGACTGGGAAAAAAGATCAGTGAGAACAAAGATCAAATAAATGATGTGTCCTTAAAACCCTAAGTTTAAAATCTCAGCAATTCAAGTAGTGAATGAATGATATCTCTAAATTATGTACAAAGCTTATAAAAATCTTAAGAGTGTGTTCACACAAGAAGCTAATCCCTCCAAAAGGCACTTATCAAGTCCAGAGAGAGGGGGAAACTCCAAAGAAATTGGGAGTTTGTAGTTTGTTAGAAGCAGAAGACTGGAATCTGATTAATTGTAAGCCCTTACAGCTGTGAGGGAATTTCTATTAGGGAAGGCACTACTTTAGATTCCATGAGAAAAGATGGTTAAAGTTCAAAAGACTGCTCTGAACCAATGTTCTCTATGGCAGAAGCAAGCTCATGTAGCTCCACAGGACAAACAGAAGTGACTTCCGTGATAAAAGGATTCTTATTTCAGAGGATCAGCATCAAGATCTGAGAGCACGGAGTGGAAACCCATGGAGAAAAGAGCTACAGGGCTGTTAGGGTGACATTAACATGGAGCAGTACAGCACAATGGTTAAGAAATCTTCCCTGCCCCAATCAAAACTCCTGATGGCATTCACCCTTCCTTATCTCAGAATTATGATAGACCAGTGTCTACAGCATGGACTTCCCCTTATAAATTGAAAAGCTGGTAATAATTGCCCCATCCTGTCCCCATTGTATGTGGAGGTCAGATGGGCTGCATTTATATTTTATATTTACATTTATATTCATATGGTTGTTTAGTTCAGGAGAGCAAAAGGAACTCATCCAAAGACCAGTATCCAGATCTCATTTCAATCATGACATTCTGGAGATCTGGCCTAAGGCCAGAATTAAATGAGAGAAGATGTTTGTAATTTTGTAACAGCCTGAACGTGAAGTAATTATGATCAGAGGACAGGTTACAGTAAACTGTATTACCAAAGTGCTCAAAACTGTTACTCCTCCATTCCAAGGGCAGAATCCATTTTCCTGTGTCTCCTGTCTGGGAGGGCCACAAACACGAGGTATAAATGGACCCCAGGAAGCATGACACTAGCAGAAAGGTTAAAGGCTCTTTCACATCAGCACTTACATAATGTGTGTTTCCAAGACATCAGCCACTGCCTCCAAGAGAATAACACCAATGTCACCTACTGGGAGACACACAGTCCTATAATATTCACACACATCCAAGAGCTGATCAAACTTCATACATGTAAATAAAGTCATCCAAGATCAGTTGGGGCTCCAAAGTGACCTGCCCAGTAAGAGCCGGGGAGAACTCTCCAAAAAAGTTTTAAGATGCCATATTGTTCTATGATAGCTTTGTGAGCATCAAAAGAAAACAACACACAGGACTAATATACTTCTAAACAAACATCAATATATAATATTCAAACAATGGTATGAAAGTATTCTATATATGCTGTTACACATCTGAAAATCTACATTTGAAATATTTTCTTTGTTAAAGTTTCACCTTTAAGACAACTCAAACTAACTTTAAAATATAATTGTTCCATGCTGGCTGCCTAGCTGTCTGAGGAGTAGATGGAGGGTTTGGGGGAAGGGAGGTTCGGGAGGAGGGAGGGGAAACTGTGGTTATGTAAAATAAAATAAAGAAAAATTATTTTTTAATTGTTCAAAATAATATATATATATATATATATATATTTGCCTTTTCTAATCTAAGCAGTACTGTTTTCTTTAAGATTGTGTGTGTGTGTATGTGTGTGTGTGGTGACTGTATATATGCATGTGGGTGCCCGTGGAAGACAAAGAGGTCATCAGATGCCCTTGAACTAGAAATCAGGTGATTGTGAGTAATCTGATGTGGGTACTGGAATCCAAAATTAGATCTTCTGCAAGAGCTGCATATGCTCTTAACCACTGAGCCATCTCTCTCCAGTCCCTAGATAGTATAAGTTACAAGGTAATATATGATCATGCATGACAAGTACTACAGACAGCATATGGAGGCCAGTACCTCATAATGGAACAGAGGGTAGCCTGGAGTCAGCTGCTGATACCAATCCTGCCTCTATACTTTACCAACTGTACAATCTGGAAAAGACAGAATCCCTCTGGTCCTGTTTCCTAATCTATTAAATAAATATATCAACAGTACATACCTCATAGGTTTGTAAATGGAATTAATATGGAAAATGTTTCCATGTTCACATATTTGAAGTGATAAGCTCATAGAGTTGGTTATATGAATGCAGGGTGTCTACATATAGAGAGTAAGTGGCTAGGAAACATTAGATCTTCTACATAAACTGCTCGTGGAAAAAACAGAACCCAGCCACCTCTACAAATAAAAATTAACAGCTCCTGCAAAGGCTTTCCATCTGTTCGTGAGTTTTTGGAATCAGAACAAAATTTGCTGAAGTTTTTATGTCCTTGAATATTTAAGTGCTTATGATGGTGTTTTGGATGACATTTGATCTTGTGTTGGTGGCATTGTTTGGGAAAGTTATGGAACCTTTAGGAGGTAGAACTTTGCTGTAGAAAGTCTGCCACTAGAAGGCTTTGAGGGATTTTAGCCTCACATAATTTCTTGATCACCCCTTCTGCTTCATATGTGTGGGTGAGAAATGAGACTAGCCAGCTTCCTCCTCCAGCCCACTGTGCCATGGGCTTTTATACTATGATGGAGTTGGTCTTTCTGGAAGCATAAACTAGAATAACCCTTAAGTCCTTAAGTTGTTTTGGTCCTGATGTTTTATCACAGCAACAGAAAAGTAACAAATACATATGATGTCATAGTATTTCACATTATGGATGAATTCTAACCAAAAAACATTGGAAAAGGAATATTTTAATCATGACCTTCATGATCTCCTTGAAATGACTGTTAAAATCAAGAGCTGGATCAGATGCAGTATTATGGAAATACATTTGCAAATGCTGCATGCATTCGGGATTCTATCTCTGAAAATCAACATACTGTAGGCATTTAGAGACTAATAATGGAATAGATGAATATGCTAAATAATATTTTAGAAGACATGTGCTAATAACAGTAATTTTGAAAATACAAACTAATGAATATTATTCAACCAACAGTTTCTGTTGTTTTTGTTTTTGTTTTTTTAATTCTTCTCAAAAAAAGAAAATGGATGTGGGGAGAACGAGAGCAGCTCACCTCAAACCATTTTCAGAGATTACAATCATTTAATAAAATCCAGGTTCCCCACGTTGTCTAAGGACACATTAAAGCCACTTAGGAACTGTAGTCAGCAGATGCTGATAACGATAGGACTCAAACTGTGGTCCTCTGAAGGGAGCCTGAGCATCACTTGGGCATTGATTAGAGATACTAATTCTCAGGTAGGGGAGAGATAGTAATCTGTGTTTTCATCCGCCTTGCAGACGGGTCAGGGGCACTGAATGCCAAAGGCAGAAAGCTCTGGGTAGCAAAACCTTTGTGTTCTTTGGTGAATTTGCTTACAGATTTCTCTCAGAATGAAACTTCTTTTGCCACAAAAGAAATTGGCTGCTCTTGAGTCACTTGAGAAGTTCATTACAACCATCAGCACAAAAGCAAAGGCATAGGCTTACTCTTGTTTTCTGAAAGCAACAGAAGAGAACGGATTTACTGGGGAAATTGTTTCCAACCAGTGGGCAGGACTACTTAAGTGTCTTTTATCATGAACCTTATAATAAATATGTTTCTCTTGGTTTAGGAACTAGTGGACTTCCTGAACATAAGAAATGAGACATATATGAGCACATGCCAATTTCTGAAATTTAGCCAGTCTGCAATGTATTCATATATTCAAAATATTTTACATGATAAATATATCATCTGTTGTCAATGAAATCGATCTTGAAAAAGATAAATACCACACAGTCCAGTGTGATCACCAGAGTAAAAAAAAAAATAAAAATAAATTTAAAAACGGAAAAGAAAAAGAAAAAGAAAGAACTCAATGTTAAATAAAAATTTAGCTGGTTCTTACTTCAATTACATAAGGATTTGCAAAATTGTGAATCCATCTAAAGAGCTTTTACATGGAATAATCATGATCTATATAACCCCATGTTTGTATGTAAAGAATTGACTTTCCCATTTAACTTCTATCCAGAGATATTTAAAAATTACAATAGGGATGGAGATGGTGGAGAGGGAAAAAAATGTTTAAAAGCTACAGTCTTAAATACTGTTAAGTCACTGTTCACACTGTACCATTATGGTTTGTGAAATGCTCCCCCTACCCCAGGCTCCTGTTGTGAATATTTATTCCCAGGTTTTGGCAGAATTTTGAATGCTGTGGTGTCTTTAACAGGGAAGTCCTAGCATTAGACAGTCACTAGGGGTGCATCTTTGGAAGCTACATCAGACCCTGGAACTGGGTCTGCTCTGCTTCCTGGATGCAGCTGCCTGCAAATGATACAAGAGCTCCAGAGCCCCAGCTTCCATGAGTCTTTACATACTCTGGTATGGGCTTTCAGTGATGTGGCTGATTCTGAGTTACCTATCTATGCTCCTGTACATGCTCCTGTGTGTAACCCAAATCAACTCCTGGTGGTCTCCTTATTTGCTCTGCTATTGGTTCAGAATCTGGGATAAGAAAATATTTGTTCACGTGTTGCCCCAAATCAGTGTCACACAGCAGGAGCACAAAATAAAACTTAATATTAATCAGTCCATCCTGAAAATTCTAAACTCCGTCAGTATTTAAGACTCTGGAATTTTTTTCAAAATAATTATGTATGGGAAAAAGTAAATACCTTAAAAAAAAAAACTAGACTTGCGTCTGGACTTGGGAGAAGGAGACACAAAGAGATGAAGATGTGTGTAAAAATGATCAGATAATTGTCATTTTTAAGATAGACAATGAGGGCTATGGGTTTGATAAATGAGATTTGTGTTACCAGGTAGCATTGATATTACTAAAGTTTGCTTGGAGTTCATTAATTTACTGGATTTTATGACTAAAATAATTACCTTTCTTGTTTCTCCTCTTTTTTTCTGTCTTCTCCTACACTCCCCATACCTAGAATACTGATGTGTTTATGGTGGCCAAATAGAAGTCACTCCCTGTCCAGCCAGTAAAAGAATGCCTTTACCTACCTGGTGAACAATTTTCTAAATTAGATCCATATGATAAACTTTCTGGAGCCTCCATTGATTATTACATATCTTTACTGCCTGGAGTTTCACAGTAAGAGCAAGAAAGTCCTCTGTGCACAGGCTTTTTCTCTTACCCACGGCAAAGACAGCAGTAAAGAACAAACTCAAAGGCCTTAAGCCTCAGCAGTTCATATTGTAAATTGGATATATTGTCACCTCTCCTGACAGGTAAAAGTGGTTCTGAATTGTGTTCATTCCATCACATTTCTCTTTTCTCCCAGGAACCTAGCTGAAATTCTCTCAGTCCCTAACTTCTAAATTCTTCATTCCTACAGCAGATCGCCAGACTCTACTGCATTAAAACTCAAGGGCAGATGGCTTTTAAGTTAATTTTTAATTATAGTATATTAATTGCACAAAGAATGGAGTTTAATTTTGACAATTCCATATATGCATATAGTATACTTTGATCATATTTACTCCCCTCTGAGTTCTTTTTATGGGCTCATTAGCCTCTGGCAAAGGAAACCATGGATTTGGTTTCTCTTCTTTTTAAGTATCTCACAATCCTATGACCGTTAATAAAGTTTTGACTTTGCAGGATAGAAACAGAGCCTTCTGTTGCCATGACTTTCAAAGAATATGTAAAGTGTTTAACTACAGATAAAGGGAAACAGCTAAGTCTGTAGGGAACGTGTCACATAAAGGACCTCAGTTTGATCCCTACTACGGATGAGGAGCTCAGTTCATAAAACAAGACTTGGCGTATAAAATATGAATTTTCATCTGGTAGCCTGGGAGTCCATGGCGACTATGAGAAATTTCAAGAACCCAGTCTGCCTCTTGCATTGAGCACTTACGGGGGCAACTGTATGTAAGATACTGCATAATCAGTAAACCTATGTTTTCAAGGCATAGATTTTGTTTAATAGATCGCAAGGGAGAACAAAGACAAGGAGGTATACATAAAAAATACATGAGAACATAATCCCATACATCTCCAGAAAAACACATTCCAGTTCCTTGTGCTGGAAAGCCTGGAGAACAGACCATTTCCTTCCACCTTTAGTGTGACAAGGGTCAGATTGCTCTGAAATGCAGAATGTGTTTCATTGTCAGATGGAGCTGTTGGCAACAAATCCCCAGCACTGCTGTGAAAAGGAAAACATGGTGGTGGCATGCCTGTAACCCTAGTGCTGGGGGAGCCGAGATATGAGGGTCCCTGGCATGCAATAGCAAGCCAGGCTTACCAAGTTAGTGAGCTCCAAGAGGAGAGCAGTCCAGAATCACCCTTCCCATCAACCTCAGGTCTCCACACGTGCATGCTTATTTTTGCACATGTTTACACAACACATGTACACATACTAATTTACACATACCCACAACGTGCACAAAACTTTAAAGGAAATACTTCTTAAAGAATAACTTAAATGTTTGATAAACCTTTTGCACCCAGTGTGGATTGGTCTTGAAAACACGACTGAGTAAGAAGGAAATGAAAAGACAGAGCACAGACCCACATACAGAAAAGCTGGGAGCTGGTGGGTCATGCACACTTTGATAAGAGATGAACCAGCTACACAACATCTGAGAAATGCAGTGCATTTAGCCCTGGGAGGAGAAGTTAGCTTGTCTCTGTAGTGGGGCAGTTTCAAGATGTAAACACCAAGGAGGAGGAAACTGGGGTCTGTGCTTTCTGTATATTCTGTCAACATTTGTTCACAGACCAGAGGAAGACTTTTCCCATTCTCTGAGCCTGACAAAGGGAAGGCTTTACCAATTCCCATGACTCTGAGACACTGAGGTCCTTGTCAATAATACACATTCACTCAGGACTTCATCCAGTCCTTAGAGATTTACTCGGGCTTTCTTCTACTCCACATATGAACCTGGTGTCTGAAGACATTTGACATTTTCTTTCTTATTTTATTCTTTTAGTTGCTAATGGTAGAAAAATTCATTAAAATACTCTCCTGTATCACTAATGGATCATATTTTGCTTAAGAATATTTTCTACTATGAAAAATGCGATGGTGCACAACTCTACATGTTTAAATATTCTCTAAACTTACCCATCAAGATACTGTGCTATCAATATGTTTTCTTAAGCCTTCTCAACAATCTTGAAATATAGATACTAATTTTCCTAATTGATGAAGCCCAAGAAGTTAACTAATTTTCCCAATATTATCCAGCTGGTAAATTCTATTTACAACGTCAAAATCAGATTCATTTGACTTCTAAACCTACTCTCTATAAACCATGATGCTTTACTTATAATCCAGGCAACAAAGAAAGTAGAACAGTGAGGGTCACAAGGTTAGGAGATGTGGAGAATTAAGAGCTATCAAGTGCAGAGACTGTAAAGACTTAAGAGTCGAGTCTTCTGTGAGATGGTCTTTATAGGTTCAATGTGTGGTTATCTTTTGGGGCCCAATTTGCTATACAAATACAGAAATGTATCTCCGGGTCTCATACAGTCCAAAAGTTTGTGTTGAACCTTAATTCTGGGTGTGAGCTGAACAGACAGAAAGGCTAAGTAAGACATTTCAAGATAGCAATACCTCCTGAGCAAAGAAGAATGGTGGTAAGAATGACAGGCAACAGTGGTCAGGTCACAATACAGCCCAGACCAAGGGAAAAAAGAGTACTGCCTGTATCCTGGTAAGGCATATGAGAGTCTTGCAAGTAGACTTGCAATGGAAGTCAAAACATCGTCAGGGTAAGAGGGCTTCTACTTTGAGAAATGTATAAAAATATGTTTTCTCCAAGAACACTTATTTCCTGCATCTTCATAGTACCCCACCCTTTTGAAGAAGTGAAAGTGCAGATCACCTTACAAAGATTGTTACTACTGTGTTCTATAAATACATCAAAGGATATATCATATAACAAGTGAGTAAGACTAGATTTCTCCAGTTTACTAATAGAGAATGATGCTAAATTACTGAATGCATCCATGTATTAACATCTTACAAATACATTTTCACATACCAGAGGAACAAAGTCTACCGAGCCTAGACCTAACATGAACTTCTAGGAAATGGCATAAAAGGCTTTTGTAAACCAGCATTTAATCACTTATCGAAGGATAGCATTTTCGGAAGTGTATTTCCCTGACAGTGTGAAATGTTGTCTCCCAATACAGACATGCTTTGTTGCCAGAAAACTGTTGCTAGAGTGACTTATTCAAAATGTGTAGGAAGACTTGAGACATTAAAATCTTATATTTGAGTGGTGTATTAGGTTTTTCTAGAATAACAGAAGTGTTAGTATGAATATATATATATATATATGTATATATGTATATATATATGGAGAGAGGGAGAGAGAGAGAGAGAGAGAGAGAGAGAGAGAGAGAGAGAGAGAGAGAAGGGGTTTTATTAGAGTGGCTGACAGGCTGTGGTCCAACTAGTCCAATAATGTCTGTCTACCAAGGGAAAGTCCCAGAATCCAGTAGTTATTCAGTCCACGAGGCTGGATGTCTCAGGTGGTCTTTAGTATACACCAGAATCCTGAAGATTCTTATGCCAGTGAAGGAATGAGCTTGCCAGCAAGAGTGAGGGCAAACAGGCAAAGAAAGAGATCATCCTAAATTAAAAATGTGTTTTCCCACATGAAATGATTTAATTAAGAAAAAAAAAATCCCCTCATAGGTGTACCTAGCCACTTTGGTTTTTAGTTAATTCCAGATGTAGTCAAGTTGACAACCAAGAATAGCTATCACAGCCTAGAAAAAAATTATATGTCTGGGTAAAATGTGATATTAAGAAAAAACATGGGGACGTTGTCAAATAAGAACCCATAACATCACTAAAAACATTTAAAATAAAATGAATAGAATTTTTCTTTAATGATATCTATCTAGTACACTGAATGCATTATGAGGGAAATGTAAAAATAAGTTACTTCAACTGCCATAAGGAGAAATTTTTAAAAAGGAAAAAATGCATAGAAGAATTATTTTAATAGTACTTTATTAGATCACAGTCCAGGAATGGAGTCATGTAAGAATTCTGATTATGAGAAAATGCCAAGAAAATAAGACAAGAATCTTGTGACCTCAGTTTCTTCAAAAACACAGAATTGTCCTCATAATGTGTTTTCATGCTCCTCCAGAGGTGTAGCAGACAGGAGAAAGTTTGCTTCAGCTGTTGTTAGTCATGTACCTCAATGGAAAAGCGTGTTTGGCTTGTCCTTGTGAATGCAGCTTGAACTCATGAAAACTTTACTCAGGTGACTCTTCTTAACCCTCAGAGTATAAATTGTCTGATGCTCTGAATAAAGTTGGCTATTGCATGAGACTTTAGTCCGCCTCATTTTAGGCCCTGCTTTCCCAGGTTCACATCACCAGCTAGAGTGGTAAACAGTACTTACTTTTCCTAAAGACACAGGTGAATTTTGAGCATGTCACTCAGACTGTAAAATTTTCTTCAAATGATACCCAGTATCCAAATATTTCTACTTAAAGAGTTTCAAAGATTCAGAGTCTTGGACACTGAGATGTTTTAAAATTCAGCTTTTGTCAAACTGATTTATGATTTTGAATCACTTATGTCAATTTGATTTATGTTCTTCTCTTGGCCTGTGGTATGTGTGTATTTAACATAATCAAGTTGCTATTAAGAAAAGAGGAGCCACAGAGACAGGCATGGTACACTTCTCAATGAACAATTGACAGAAAATAACAGAAAAAAAAAAAAAACAGAGAGACTGTTCTCTGCTCCCTGTGGTTCATGAGCGCTCTACGTTGGAGTACCAGACACAGATACAGAGGTAGAGTCCCTTGCAAAACATGAGCACATCCTGTGTTCTCTGGGAATGTGATGTGAAGTTCCCTTGCATAGACATTTATGGAGTAGCTGGTGCCACCAGAGAGATGGCTCGGCAGTTAAGAGTAACTGCGGTTCCGGCAGAAGACCTGGGTTCAGTCCCAGTAGCCACATGGTGGCTCACAATCATCTGTAACTCCAGGTCCAGGGCATTTTTAAAGATAAGAAAACCACTTAAATTCATCATCCAGGGAAAGCAAAATTCTAACTAGCTTATCTTTCACCAAGCCTTTGTGGCAATCCTATTCTCTCCGTGTGTACAGAAAGGTTTCTCTTGTCTCAGGGAGACACAGTAAAGCCGGAGCAAAAAGACTCAGTGGCTAAGAGTGTTGGTTGCTCTTGCAGAGTACCTGAGCTTGAGTCCCACCACCCCCATCAGGAGACTCACAACTGGCTATAACTCCAGCTTCAAGGGAATCCTGCTTCTGCCTACCAGAGTGGTGTGTGCAAATACACATACGTATACTTAATTAAAGTTAAAAATAGATCTTTAAGAAAAGTAGAAACTGTTATCAAAGTTTAGAAGGGAAGAAACATAGGAAGCAAATAATGAAAGATCAATATTCACAGAAAAAAGTTATTAGTCCACAGACAAAAATATTGAGTACTTTATTTCCAAGCCATTCCATCCTTTTTATATATTTTTAAGCAGCCTGCCCTTTAAGGAGTAAATCCATGACTTTACTATTACCAACAGTCATCTGAGAAGAGGAGTGCTATTTTCCCCAATCGTGCGGTCCATTTTCATACATATTTTTAAAAGTCTTACCATTGCTAAATGTCATCCTTAAAATTTTCTCTTCTTTAATTGGTTCTTTAATGTTTTTGGTTTCCATGACTCTAAAATGAAAAGTGAGGAACAAAACAGACCATAGACATCTCTACAGGATGCTGGTGTTTACCTAGATCATCACTATACAACACAATGACTAGGTTATCATGCTGATCTGTTACTTGTTTTCTTTCTGAGGTATATGCAGAAAACATTACCTCTCTAAATGTTATTGTGAGGTTTCTGTAAATTGTCACTGCTACTAAGTCCTAGGAAAGTACCAAAGTTACTCTGAAGGACACATTTACAAATTTTTTAAGAAAACTCTTTCCACTATCTACAGGAAACAATATACAACCAGACTTCTACATCCAATGGTCCTACATCTACAGAGTCAATCAAACATGGATTCAACTTTTCAAGGCAAAAAAAAGAAAAAAAAAAAGAAAAAACCCTACATGTCTCTGTGAGCTGTCTCTTTCCTTGTCATCATACCCTAGGCAGTACAGTATAAGCACCAAATCATAGGACATTTACTTCTGTTATCAATTATAAGTAAGCATCTATAGTTTTTGTATTAAAAGAGGCCACAATACCCTAATGGTACCAAGAGATAGGCATATGACCTGCTCACCATGATCTTCAATGGTTATATTAACACCAGAAAAAAAATACCATCTAAGTAGAGCCTGATGTACAAAATAAACTGTGTCAATGTCTTTTGACTTAAAGCTTTAGTGTTAACTCCTCTAATCACTTCTCTTGGTTAGAAACACTCAAATAAGGCATCCAGAGAGCTATGAAAGCTTGCTCTCCAAAGCGTTTTAGTCAAGAAAACCATCTGAACTTGCCCAAGTTTCTGTGCAACTCTCTAAAGGACTCAGTGAGCAAACAATACCGAATCTCTCTCTCTTGAATATTAGAGACATGAGATGCCCAGTCCGAGAAGATGGTTCTGTTGGTCTCAGGGGATTTCTGGAAACTTGAACTCTTGGTTGTAGCCTTCCATGTTCTGGAAGAATTCGTCTGAAAATCTCTGCGATATAATACTACAGCAATTCAGAAGCAACACTGCCATATAAGGACAACAGACCTTTAACTGAAGATATTAAAGCTAATGAAACTCATTCAGAAGCCAGGTGACTCATCTCTCACCTCTAGGACCCCATACACACAGGCAAATTATGTCTTAGTAAAATGACAAAATATGACAGATTCTATGTACTATTTTGAAACAGTGCCAAAGTTCTGCCTACCCACGTCTCACATACCATGTCTTTGACATCTCATTGTTCTTACCATTTTGTTTCAGTAAAACTGTATACCATCCACTGGAGGGACTAGGAAAGAAAGCAGTTAATATCTCTGGAAGGTAAAGTTGGGTCACTGTAACTATTATATGTAATTTTATATTATGTAAAGAAATGTAGTCTTTTTTTTAATCAAGACCATTTCCTGTGATCTTTTCCAGGTCATTCAGTGTGCTAGGAAAGAGAAAGATTAGGAATGTACTTGAGAGACTTACATCATCCTCAAAAACAAGTGAAACATCCTCTGGTATTACTGCAAGCCTGATTAGCCTGGATAGGAAGGGCATCTCCAAAGGAGTGAAAGACTCACCCTGCACGATGCTTCCTTTTGCTCATTAAGCTTGACATTTCAATGCTTTATTTCAAACTAAAAGTTATAATAGCACTTAACTGATGATAAGAAAAATTTTCTGAATGTACAGAACATGTCCTGAAAAGAAAATGATAGAATTGTTGATGTATGACCTGTAACAAATGCCACTACATATGACAGTCATAAGGCAGCAGTAATGCTTGAGACAGTTCCCAAAGACTCTCAGGAAGTTGTTCAAATACAGGCTACGAAACTTCCGTGAACTATGGCAATTCATGAATTCACGGTGGGCTTTAACCATGAAACCAAGCACACTGGTTTGCTCTACCCTTCATCCCAATGGCCCATCCTTTACAGCCAAAGAAACTTAAATTTCTCCATTTCTAAAATTAAAATAGACATCAGCTTTAGTTACAGACCTAATGGAATACAAAGAAATACTGGCGGGTACTGAAAAATTAAACAGCTGTGATATGGGTGGGCTACTTTGTCCAGCTAAACCACAAAAATCATTATTCTTTATGATACAAGTCTTAGATGAATCTATTTCTGGAAATTGGAAGAAGGTGGCAAACATATGCTTATCACTATTTTTCTCACATTAAGTAAATTTTTTTTGTATTGCTGATAGAGGTTTAAACAGAGTCTATTTTTTCATAAAGATAGTAGGTGGTAGCCTGATATGAACAACATTGCAATAAGAATTTTACTGTGTAATATGCTATAAGGTGCCCCTTATAGCATGATGATCACAATCAACTTGTCATGACTATGCGTACTGGCAAACACTCTCAAGCATTAGGAATGCTTTATGCCCTCTACTTGGTTTGGGAACAGAGTGAACCAGTATAAAATGCTCATTTATTTGTAAATGAAACCCAACTAGAATATACTTAGAAATATATCCTTATCTGATATATTTACCTTTAGAAATAATAGACATGCATCCACGGAAGCAAGTTATAAGGACCAAACAGTTCTCATTTAGTATTTATATACCAAGGGCACATTGATATACTAAGGCACATGTAATTTTATCCTCTAAATAGCTACCGGAAATTATTTTTAATTAGGGAGATATCTACAAGTGACAATATAAATCAAACAATATAGAACATTCTTACTTTGCCATTTGTGATTTTTATTTCAAAGTCTTTCAGTCTTCTTAAACACAAATGCTGCCTGAAATATAGGATTAAGCTATGCTATAAAATGACTCTTCTATCCTTTTCAAACATTTCATTTCTTTCCAAGATGATAATAGCATGCAATATAAATTTGAATGCTACATAACAGTTACTCAAATTCATGTTGTCTTTAGTAAGAAAGCATTTGAACATTTTAATCACAAAAGTATATTGATATAAATATATTAGGAATATATCACTGTGTAATTAAACTAGCAGTGAAAAAACAACAACATTTTCTCCAAGCTTCTGTGGATGAGGACTGAAGATATTGCCTAGCTGGGTGCTTCTGATTCAGGCTGTTTTGGAAGTGTAGTCAAGCTGTCATCTGGGGCTGTGTTCTCATTAGACTGGATGAGGGAGGAGCTACTGTTGTAGCTGAAAGTTTTTTCTGGTCCTGTCCAGCCCCACGGACCCCATAGCCGCTTATAAAATAATCACTCAGAAGCTTATATTAATCAAAACTACTCAGCCATTAGCTCAGGCCTATCACTGACTAGCTCTTACATTTAAATTCAGCCCATTTCTGTTAATCTATATGTCTCCACGTGTTCCATGGCTTTACCTGTATGCCATTACATGCTGCTTCCTGGATGGCGGGCTGGCGTTTCCTGACTCAGCCTTCCTCTTCCCAGAATTCTCCTTGTCTGCTTATCCCACCTATACTTCCTACCTGGCTACTGGCCAATCAGCAATTTTATTTATCAACCAATCAGAGCAACACATATTCTCAGCATACAGAACATCCCACAGCATACTGTCAAGGAGGTTATGTGGGAGTTGGCAAGCCTTTGAAGACCTGAAGGCTCACTCACCTAGTCCTCCCCACTGGTCAGCCTCACAACAAAGCAACTTGTTTGCTCCTCACAGTAAATGATCCATGTAGCTAGAGTTTTCCTGCCTGGCCCACAGTCAGGACAAATCTCTGACACCCGCCAGTCCCACAGCCACTCAGACCCAACCAAATAAACACAGAGACTTATATTGGTTACAAACTGTATGGCCGTGGCAGGCTTCTTGCTAACTGTTCTTACAGCTTAAATTAATCCATTTCCATAAATCTATACCTTGCCACATGGCTCGTGGCTTACCAGGATCTTCACATGCGGCTTGTCATGGCGGTGGCTGGCAGTGTCTCCCTCACCCAGCTTCCTGTTCTCTCAATTCTCCTGTTAGTCCCGCCTATACTTCCTGCCTGGCCACTGGCCAATCAGTGATTTATTTATTGACCAATCAGCAACACATTTGACGTACAGACCATCCCACAGCAAATCCAAGAAGGAGCTAGACTCAAAATGAAAGCCAGAGTTCCTTTAACTCTATTCTTCTTAGTGACATCCCATAACCTTTCCCACCTTCTGCCTCTGAGAAGTCAGAAAGTCCAGTTCACATTCCAGGCAGGAGATAACACAAGGATTTGAAAGTCAAGTGACCAGAGCAGGGTGCTTCACACCCATGTATTAAGACTGTTTTAGAAATGCAATTTTATGTGGCAGTTTTGCTTAATCAATCACGGTTTTATATTTGATATTTAGTTCAAATAGTTTGTGTCAATGAGACATCTGGTTAATTCAATCGTTTCCATGCCCTTAACTGAATGTTACCATAAGCAGATACATATATACTCTGCCTTATGCCTCTGTGTTGGTGTTTGTTGGTTTTGTTATTTTGATATGATCTAAACCTGGGAAGAGAGTCTCAGTAAGGAATTACCACTGTTGGGTAAGCCTGTAGGCATGTCTCTGAGAAATTGTCTTGGTTACATTAATTGATTTGGAAAAGCCAGCCCACTGTAGGCAGCATCTTTCCCTGGGTTTCGGTCCTAGACTGTATAGAAGTAAAGAATGTGAGCCAAGTGCCAGCATGCAAGCATTTATTTTTTTCTCCGTTCTTGTTTGTGATTGTAAATAGCTGCTTCAAGTTCCAGAATGTACTGTTACCTGGAATTGTGCCCTTTGTTCCCTACACTGCTTTTATGAGAGTTTTTTTTTTTTTATCAAAACAACAAAAAATGAAACTAAAACAACCACCACACTATTTTAGTAGGAGATGAGTTGTTTGAATTTTACAGGCTTAAAGCCAGAGGGGAATTTGACCCAAGATGAACCTGTGTTGAGTTGTACCCATTCTACTTTAGATGAAACTCTAGACTTTTGAGTTTATGCTAAAATGAATAAAAACATTGTGATCTATTAAGACGGAATGAATGGGACACGAAGCCAACACCCAGGGGCGCAGTAAAACTGATGTTAACATTTGCATCCTCCTGAATTATTGCTGAAATTTCATTGTCATTTTGGTCACTTTAGCTGGCAGGCCTTTTAAGAAGTTTTTAGTCACTGAGTTCTAATTCTTATGAATGAGTTAATATCACTATTATTAGATGAATTCTCCTCCTATTGCTAGCTGTATTAGCTACTTTTCTTGTTGTTGGATACAATGCTCTGACTAAAAAGTCTTAAAGCACCTTTAATCCCAGCACTCAGGAGGCAGAGGCAGGCAGATCTCTGTGAGTTCGAGGCCAGCCTGGTCTACAAAGCGAGTTCTAGGACAGGCGCAAAGCTACACAGAGAAACCCTGTCTTGGGGGTAAAAAAAAAAAAAAAAAAAAAAAAAAAAAAAAAAAAAAAAAAGTCTTAAAGAAAAAAAAGGTTATTTTTCTCACAGTAAGAAGGAAAACCAAAGCACCAGTGGCTTAAGGCAGCTGAACATGTTGAATCTACAATCAGGAAGCAGAGTGTGTTGAGTGCTCATACTCAGCCCACTAGCTCCTTTTGGTACAGTCCTATATAATCTCCTCTGATAGCCGTTAATGAAGTTCATCTCCAAGGTGATTCCAGGCCTCACACAGTTGACAGCTGAGGTTCACCATCTCAAAAGCTCCCATTTGACCTTTGCCCTTTGGATACAGGAAGAAGACTGCTGCCAGATGCTGTCGCTTGATACTGAACTCAAAGATGATAGCATGGACATGTTCCTCATTGACACTCATTCTGTGATAATCTTCATAGCAGCACAAAAAAACTCAGACAAACAGCATTAGCTGAAATAGTCACTTTAGAAAGTTAGGGTCTAAGATAGTTCAAGGTGAAGTCCAGAAGAGTCTAGGAAATCTGAGCATGAACTTGATTAATTATGTTATATGCTAGTGAACTTTCAGCAATCTTTGTATTTGGTTTTCTCTTGGATAAAGACTTTATCTGTTACAGAAAGCAAGAGAAACAGATCACCTCTATAACATACTTTATAACACACTCATTCTAATTTTCTGTGTTGTGTTACAAACACAAGAAAGAGTCTACAGATAGAAGCCTTGGGCTGTGAGTAACATGTGCCTTATTGGCACTTATCAAAGGCAAATCAGTAAAACTCCACTGTAGAGAGGAAAGGGAAGGAAGTTGGATGTTTTAAAATTAACTGGGTAAAAGAGAAAGTTAGAATTTTGTAGTTATAAAGATATTTAATGGATAACAAATGGGAACAGCTTCAAACCACACTGCACATACTGTCTCAAAGTGTCTCCATATTTCATTTATTTTAGTGCTCTCTCCGGTAGGCATGCTTGAGTGAATATCATCAATTTGGTGAGTGAAAAGTTTGATAACACCAATTTCTATATCACCAAGATACATCTACAGTTTTGCTTTGGGCTTATAATTAAATGAACCACAAAACTCTCATTTATTAAAATTCATTGCATAGTTTTCAACAGAAAATGTATTCACGCTCAAAGGCAGCAAGGAGCTATTATAAATGTTATTGAACTGAAATTTGTATTATTTTTTACCCCAGAAAAACAGTAGGTGTAAGTAAAATCTATATTTTCTTCACTATATTACAAGTCATGTCTAAGGGGACCAAGTTAATAATAAAGTTAATGGAAAATATTTTTGCTAGTATGTGGTGGTAAAATATGAATAACATTTTTAAATGTAGTTTTACATCAAAATGACGGCAATACCTGTGAGCATACACTAGCCTTAGATTCTAATTATCACAACTACCATCCTTTCAGTAGGCCCACCTCTTTGAATTGGTTCATTTATTCTACTTAATTATTTGTCAATATTTCCCAGTACACATCGCCATCTCAGTTCACCCCTCAAGCTTTAGAACTTCTCCTGCTATGCCACCACTTCAGCTGCTTTCTATCCAGAAGACTAAAGTCTCCTGCTTCTGTTTAAAGACCCACCTCCGTTCCACCTGCGACAATATTCTCATAGAGTGACTTTCTGTAACTTAAAAGATACTGACAAAAGGGGTTAGTAAAATCATTCTTGATCAAGCTATGTTCTAAGTTAGAGTATAAAAAAATAAATATGCATGCTCCTCTCACAATCCACCCAGTTTTGACAGTCAGAGATTACCATGGTCTGTGCCAGTCTCTTTGGATGGCATACTACCCTTATTCCGTTTTTTCCCCTGTCTTTTGTATATTTATATATCAACCTCTTTGTTCTCTACAGAAATGGGAACACACACTACTTTTTACCCATTGAGGGCATTTATGGCTATTTCTTCTTATTAACATGAAAAGAACTGTTGTGTTCTGCTGATAATTAGCCCAAGGTGCAGAAGTCAAAGTATTTGCCAGAAAAGCATTAATTTAAAAGTTCTAATCAAGTGTATACTCCATAAAAGAGGAGCTGGACAGATGAATCAGCAGTTTCTACTCTTTCAGAGGACCTGGGTTCAATTCCCAGCACTCATACATGACAGTTCACAACCTCTGTAACTCTTACTGTAAGGGATCTGATGCCTATTCTGACCTCCATGGGCAGCAGATACACTCATGGTGCAGATACATACATATAGATACAAGCAAACACGTACACATAAAATAAAAGCAGTTTTTAAAGAATGTATTCTTGCCAGGCAGTGGTGGCACAAGCCTTTAATCCCAGCACTCAGGAGGCAGAGGCAGGCGAATCTTTGTGAGTTCGAGGCCAGCCTGGTCTACAGAGTGAGCTCCAGGAAAGGCGCAAAGCTACACAGAGAAACCCTGTCTCAAAAAAATAATATATATATATATATATATATATATATATATATATATATATATATATATATATAGAGAGAGAGAGAGAGAGAGAGAGAGAATTATTCTTTAAAAGAGGCAGAAACACAGTGAGAAACTTCTTCTCAGAGGCAGAAGTGTTGTAGAATATTATCTTAAGGTGTGTTACTTTTGTTTATGCTGCATTTGTTTAACTCCATGAAGCTGTGTTACTGTGCCTGTGTAAAACACCTGATGGTCTAACAAAGAACTGAATGGCAAACAGTGAGGCAGTAGAAGGAATAGGTGGGGCTGGCAGGCAGAGAGAATATTTAGAAGGAGAAATCTGGGAGGAGAAAAAAAAAACAGCAGCAGCCAGAGAAGGAGGAGGATTCCAGGGGCCAACCACCCACCTACACAGCAAGCTACAGAATAAGATTTACAGAAGTAAGAGAATGGGAAAAGCCCATAGGCAAAAGATAGATGGGATAATTTAAAGTTCAGAAAAGCTGGCTAGAAATAAGCCAAGCTAAAGCCAGGCATTAATAATTAAGAATAAGCCTCCATGTGTGATTTACTTGGGAGCTGTGTGGCAGGCCCTCCAAAAGAGCCTCAAACCCCCAACAACACAGTAGAAGCCCTCTGAGGGAGACCAGGGTCCTTTTCCATCAGTTCAAAGAAATGGCCTGGCCTTGTCACCTGGATTATTTGTGTAGGGTCATATTGATGAGAACAGGGGACAGAAACTGAATAGGTAGGAAAAGGACCCCAAAGTAGCAGTTCAGAGGGTGTCCTTGCTGGTACCAGAAACAACAGAAGGGAGTTCTCATTCCTTATTACTTCTTATCCTTGATATGTATGAGGATGTAACTGAAACAAAGAAGAGGTACCTGGGTACCTCCTGGTTGAGCCAACTGGATGGACCTTCCCATCTCTCCCCTAATTCGGCATTCATTTTCTGACATGTTATTTTTAAAGCTCCCAGATTAGCACCTCTATGGTATCCGGTTCCTAAGGACCCATCCCCACTCTATGGCAAAGCTATCTTCTCTTCCTCTCGATAAAGCTCCTGCCCATGAAGCTATAATATCTCCTCCCTAAAACTCACAATTCACAAGACTAGAGCTTAGAGGCTCCAGCAGCTTTGGGAGCTGTTGAATTTTGCAGGATCCTAACCTGAGAGCTAAGATCACAGGAAGCAGGAGGTGAGGCCCCTGACAATCTCATGACATCTCACATTTCCTGTGTCCACATTTGAGTAGATGGAGGTGGGCATCTTATTATCACATCAGACCATACACTGCATAACATTTGTCCATATGGAGGTAGGCATCTTATTATCACATCAGACCATACACTGCATAATAACATTTGTCCATCCTGAGACTGGCTTTTGGGAGTCATTAGGAATTAGACCCTTATAACTTGCAGGAGCTATCACGGGTTATTGGGTCAGGCTCCAAGCAGTCAAGGTCTAGTTATCTGAGAGTAAGAGATACTGCTTATTGTCCTTGGCTTTTCATTTAGAGGGCTCTTGTCTCTACAAGAGACAACAATTACTTTATTCATTCATGTTGACTGGATGACTCTCCTGTAATCTATCAGTGTCCCACTTTGCTTCATTTTTAATTTTTATATACAGCACAGAAATAAAGATAATATGCATCTTTATAAAATCTTTCTGTGATGCCTTTTTCTGGATGACTAATTTCTCAAGGTGAGACTGATAGAGTGGGTTTTGCTAGGTGGCTCGTTAAATAATAAATGATTAGATGGTCAGTGAGAATGGGTTCCTCCCTCATAATCAGCAGTCTGTAAAACCAGGAAATGAAACTGCATGATTTGAGTTATTATATGACTCTAGAGGTTCTATTACTCAGTATCTCTATCAAATAAACTGGAGGCTGAAATTGGAGAAGACAGTTTTATTCAAGTCCAAGCTTGGAACAATCAGGTGAAGACATCTCAAAAAAACTAATTAATTAAAAGGAAGGAAGGAGTAGGGAAGGGAATGTGGAAAATACAGAGAAAGAGCAAAAGAGGGAGGGAGCGAGGAAGAGAGGAAGGAAGGGCAATCCCCTATTTTCCAAATGGGAAAGATCTCAGAGATTTTATGGGACTGTGGGTAGAGTACTCCCATACTTACCATAGTTCCTTGGTCCTGGACATGTTGTTTCACCAGTAGACCCTCAAGTAGAAGCTTGCTCCATCTCTCCTTGAAAATTAGTTTCAGGATTGGAGAGATGATTCAGCAGTTAAGAGTAATTGCTGTTCTTCCAAAGGACCTGGAACTTGATTACTAGAACCTATGTCTCGCAGTTCACAACCATTTGTAACTCTGGCTCCAGGGGATCTGATGCCTTCCTTTGGTCTGTGTAGGTACCCACACTCAAATGCCTGTCCTCATAGAGATACATACTGAAAAAGTCAGCTTTCAGCTCTGTCTTAGTCATTGTTTTATTGCTGTGAATAAACGTCACCCAAAAAAATTGAAGAAGTTTATGACCAGGTGGTGGTGACACACACCATTAATCCCAGCATTTGGGAGGCAGAGGCAGGTGGATCTCAGTGAGTTTGAGGCTAGCCTGGTCTACAGATCGAGTTCCAGGACAGGCTCCAAAGCTACCGAGAAACCCTGTCTCAAACCACCCAAAAAAAAGGAGATGTCATGACCACTGCAACTCTGATAAAATAAAGCATTCAATTGGGACTTAATTTCAGTTTCAGAGTCCATTATTTTAGTCCATTATTGTCATGGCAGGGAACATGGCAATATGCAGACAGACATGGTACTGGAAAGGTTGAGAGTTCTACATCCAGATCCCCAGGCAGCAAAAAGAGAAAGATGCTGGGCCTGGTTTGGGCTTCTGAAACCCCGAAGTCCACCCACAGGTACACACTTCCTTCAACAGGGCCCCACCTCCTAATCCCTCTCAAGGAGCCAAGTAGTGCTGGTCCCCAAAGACTACTTATTTAAATATATGAGATTATAGAGGCCATTCCTATTCAAACTGCCTCAAACCCCAACACCATTGCTCCTATTAATAGACTAAATGAAATGTGAGAAACTGTGATTGGTAAAAAAAGAGGGACATATGACAGCTACCTTTCTTCAGACTTGGAAAACTACATAAAAAAGGGGGGCGGGGAAGAAAACGTCACAATTACCTCGTCTTCAAATTTAAGAAATTATATGTGAGAATGGCTATAGACGAGACAGAAGGGAAGAAGATGGAGGTACTGGGCTTTTGTTGATATACTTCAAAGAAAAGCTATTTCTTCCTGGTAAAGCTTGGCTATTTTTATGAATTCATTTTTATCCTATCATCTATCTTCTTTTTAAAGTGCTCTGTTACATGAATAATGGTCAAAAGAATGGGACCTGAGTTGTATCTCTGACCCCGAATAGAAATATGACATTCTGAACTTCTGAAGTGCCCATGAGGTCACAAGATTGCTATCTAGAAGAAGGCTTTAATATCATTCTCCTGTGAAAGTCAACCCAAATGGGCTTCAGCAGGAAAATTCCTCTCAGGAAAGCTATTTGTTCCAGAGACTTTAGCAACAGTTAAAACCTGCCTTAAAATGCTCTTAACCACAGTGGTCTCTCTAGCTGAGGTATACTCTGACTCCTAGACAGTGATTTCACCTGTAATGGTCCCTCCGGCCAGCACCAACTCTCACCCTTGAGGATGTTGCACACACTACTAATAAACTCCACCTGTCTGCCTTCTGCAACACATGAGCGTAGAAACAGAAGAACTCATTTGTGTCTCCTCTACAATGTCAGAAAAGTGATTAGCATCAAATTGACAAAGTCCAGTGCTTTCACTGGCAGCAATTTGACAAGATACTTTACTTTCCTTGATAGCCCTGGCTATCTACACATATCTGTTTTCAAACTGCATTTCACGGAGTAAATCTATATCGATACGTATATCTGAGGCTAAACAGAGTGGCTACAAAGGGTTACGAGGTTGCAGAAGATCAAGAGGTTGTGAAAGTCAGAAAAGAAAGGAAACTAATAGAAGTTCAAAGACATCTGTGAGAAGAGAGATAACCAGCCAACCAGAGTGTAGACGAATTTCTAAATGGTCTTATTAAATAAAAAACACGAATCAAATATAGGAGTGAAAGCCTTAGAGAAAGATCAGGATAATAGGGAAAGCCACAGCTAACCTTACCTCACCAACTCGGCAGCTTCCAAATGCCAGTTACTTCCTGTCTACCCAGGCTTTATATGCCTTGCTTTTCTGCCCTCTCATTGGCTCTCTTAGCCCAACTACCTCACTTCCTCTTTCTACACAGCTCTGACACTTTCTGTCTGTCTGTACACACCTCCAGGCCTCTATGGTTGGTACTGGGATTAAAGACGTGTGTCACCACACTTGGCTCTGTTCCCTAGTGTAGTCTTGAACACACAGAGATCCTGCCTGCTAAATGATAAGATTAAAGGCGTGTGCTACCACTGCCTGACTTCTTTGTTTACTTAAAATGGCCTGCTATTTCCTCTGATCTCCAGGCAAACTTTATTTACAAAAGCACAAATAAAATATCACCACACCAGAGCCCTCCTGGGGAGAAGCAGCTGCTGTTGTAGGCTACAAGATCAGAGGTGAGCTGTAGAGTCGATGGCAGTTACAGAAGTGAAAGGGTAAAACATGGTCTATACAAATGAAGGATGATAGTTGGTCCAGATAGGCAAGCAGGGGCATGAGCAGATTGCAATCCAAGCAAGCTATGTCAGCAGCAAGCACTGAGCTGAGACAGAATTCCTTAGAGAGGTTAGAATTATTTTCCTTAGAGAGGTTAGAATTATTTGCCCGTCAGTCCTTGGATCTAATCAGATATGAACTTTCGCCATCAGTGTTATGTGTCTACTCCTTATAGGGTCCAGATGAGGGAGTTATAGCCTTTCCTTGGTCTTGTATGTCACTAGTAAGTTCTCGGGTCTGATTTTTCTGATACAATTTTAAAGCCCTTATGTGCCTGGGCAATCCTGACTCGCCTTGATAATTTATAAGATGTCACCCTTTCTGGCCTCAGAAATAAGTAATTTATCAATCTGTGCCGTATGGATGGCATCAGAGTCATTCCATGTCTACTCAGATGCAGAGTCATGCTCCATATTTAAAATGTAATCAAAAGCTGCTTACAAAATGGATTCTTTCTAGGCAAGCCACAGTTTGAAGACATACATTGTATGGAATAACTTATGCCAGGGCACAGCTAGTTCTCAACACCAGGATCTATGATCATCTACTCTGAATTCTTTTGACAGTGATCACAAGACCAGAGAACAGTGGAAAGGCCGTGGTGAGATCCCAGTAATAACTTTAGGGTAAGATTTTTGTAAACAGTGATGTGAGTGAGCTTAATTTGGAGAACTAGGTGCCATCTGGAGCCAGTGGTTTACTGAATTTGCTTCCTTCTCCCAAGAAGAACAGAGAAACAGAGAGCCAATAGTGAGCAGAGAACTTGCAGATTAAGGAAAGGTAAGACAGAATACTCAAGCCCAGGAGTGATTCCAAGAGAAGAATACCACTCCACCTTCCTGCTCAGTGGCCTTTTACGACTCTAATGGTGGCAACTGGATAGGCACTGGGAAAAGCTTTACTGAGATTGATCACTTATTTTTAATGCCTCTTGATCCAAGCCATTGATTCAAACACATCCTTTGTGTGCCTTCTGTTTGCAATTAGACAGGTGATAGTGTATTGCCTTTGCAGTCAGAGGAGTGGTCACTCTTCATGGTCGCCTTTGTCTATCTTCTGTGCCAATTCATTTTACTTATTTTGTAGGATGTTGGTGGTTCCCTTCCCTTCCTTGGCCTCAGGCTACGTGTAGTTTGTAATCTACCATGTGCCCACATCCTTCCTGCCTATGGAGAGACAACTCCTGGCTCCATAGTATTCACACTTCCTCTTTCCTTTGTAGATTCTCACAGTTTTCACATAACAGTCTAAGACCTAGTGGACATTAAATTATGATATTCACTCCAGTTAACTGAGTAGTTGACTATTCTAAATACAAAACTTGTGGGTATATGTGGTGGGGGTATATGCATGTCTATATGTGATTTGTGTGTACACTTGTATATGCAGGTATATATGGACATGTGCATACCTGCATTTGTAAGCCAGAGATTGATGTGGTATATCTGTCTTTATTGTTCTCTATCTTATATTTTGAGACAAAGACTCTCTTTGATCCTGGAGCTCATCAATTTGGCATGATTAGACAGCCTTTGAGCTCCAAGGATCTGCCTGACTCTGCTACCCAGCTCTCTGCTAGGATGACAGATGTGCACCACCACACTTGGCTATTTATGTGAGTTCTGAACTCCAGTCCTCTGCCTACACATCAAGCACTTTACTAACTGGGTAATTCCCCCAGTTCTCTAGAACTTGCTTTTGTAAATAACACCGTTGATGAATATAGCTCTCACCTTTACGGGAATAACAGTTAATTCTAGAGCTAAATGTGAGTGATCATGGACCAAGAACAAGGATTCAGGTTAACTCCAATATAATGTTCCAATGTGGCAACAGGAAGTATTTGTAGTAACTACTCAAAAGAAGTCATAAATCAAGACACCTTTTAAATATATTAGGGAGACATCAGGAAGGTAAGTAACAGCAAAGTAGAGAAATGTCAGTTATAAGTCTCAAATGCTACTTGGTGACATTCTTAGTCTCTGCATTGGTAGAAGCTAGTGGTCTGTTAGCACATTAGGAGAAGATGTACCTCATGGTCACAAGGACAGATGTATGTGTCAGGGCATGCACATAGATGGGCAATAAATGGTTCTTAAGGGGCCTAAAGTAGCCCAAGATAACTTGGCTCCAGATCTATAATTTCCACAGTCCACATCAAAAGCTCTCATTGGTCATTCAGCCTTACAGAAACTTTAATGTGGTGATATTTTATTTGTGCTTAATAAATAAAGCTTGCCTGAAGATCAGAGGGGAAACTCAGCTACTATAGTAAACATAGAAGACAGGCAATGGTAGCACGTGCCTTTAATCCTATCACTTTAGAGGCAGGAATCTGTCTGGATCTCTGTGAGTTCAAGGCCACACTGGGAACAGAGCCAGGTGTGGTGGCACACACCTTAAATTCCAACACTAGTTAACCATAAAAGTCTGGAGGTCTGTACAGACAGACAGGAAGTGACAGAGCTGGGCTGAAAGAGGAAGTGATGTAGCTGGGCAGAGAGGAAATGAGATGGCAGAACAGAAAGGCATAAAGCCGTGGGCATACAGGAAGTAGATGTCTTTGGAAGCTGAGGGTCGATAAGGTGAGGTGAAGTTAGCTGTGGCTTTTCCTATTCCTCTAGTCTCTCGGGTTTTAACCCGATATCTGGCTCCAGGTTTTTTATTAGTAAGACCTAAACGGTTACACTTTAACATTGGTACAGCTATTATTTTTTCTTGAACTTCAGGTCACACCATTAACAAATAAAATTGACCACTTTTTTTTTCTTTTTTTCCTGTAACAGTAGGTTCCACTTGGTCATCTCAGGATTTGGTCAGGGTAGCTCTGGAGATGTATGACTTTGTATTGACAGTTTGTGTGTGTGTGTGTGTGTGTGTGTGTGTGTGTGTGTGTGTGTGTGAATGTGTGTTTAACACGGATACAAAGAAATAGTAGCCTGCCTTTGTCACCAAGAGATTCTTTGTTTTAGTGAAGCTTTTTCCTCCAAGCATAACACAACATTGCCATTATGGAGCAGAGATGAACTTGGCGAATAGTGATGGCAATGGAATAAGAACAATATAGTGACAGCTAAGGTCTATGGTAATGGCCATAAGGCTATTACCACTCACTACTAGAGGGAAAGGGGAAGGTCATAGAACCCTCGCTTGAGATTCCAGCCATTACTCTCTTCTGCCCCCTAGGCTACTGTGACTTTGAGAGATGCTAGAGTAATACAAGAGATGGGAGGCTAACTAGAGGGGAACTCCATGATGCAGTCTTCATGAAATTTTTCAAATCATGAGGTTTGCCTTTTCAATGACACAACTGTTGTGAGTCTCCTCCACTCCTGTAAGCAATCCCTCAGTCACATTCTGATGCGTAAGTCCATTTGATCACCAAGTTGGGCTTGGGTGGAGCCCTTGTCTGTCTTTTATTAGTGCCCTGCCTGGGCTGAATAAATATTTGTTCATATCTCCCCAGGACAAGCTATGCAATAAACCCCTTATTGGTTTTCTGTATTTAAACGTACAGAAAAAGGCATCATATACTGAGCCAGTGCATGAAAATAATAGTACCCTGAGGCAGCTAGACTATCAACAAAACATATAGCCCTGCCACTGCCCTCTCACAGCTTTCTCCATTTCTAAAACAAAGGATATAAAATGGGCAAGCTCAAGGGTCCATTGTGGTTCCTGAATTCTCTACTACAATTCTCATCAATCATATAGCACTGCCAAGTTCTTTAACATTTTTTCTAGTTCCATTCAGATTCTATAAAACTGTAGATAATTTTGGGTACACTCTCTGCCATTTGTAAAGAGTAAACAACAGTACACTAATTCTACTGAGCCCTGTTCTGTAGCAAATCTGAGAAGATAGTCCTAGGTATCATTCTGTAGTGTTGAATATGACCATAGTGTTGAATATGACCCTCTTTGCAGGAGGCCATTGGAGTATACAGAAGGAGATAACTAGTGTTCAACAGGTCAACCCACCAGATGAATAACTACCTGATGGGGAGCCCCACCTGGCAAGGCCATGAGGTCACTGACTGTGAATGATCAGTTGCTCCTGTCTGTAACTTTCTCATGTGCCACCACTTACTTCCCTAAAAAGAACAGTTGTGGGGTTCTTTGCACAGCCTATTGGTAGTATTTTACATCTTTGGACACACACATATAACTGTGGATGGTCAGAAAGATGATTTCTGTTGTATAATAAGCTGTATAATTTTGACGATTAGAAATAATACTAGAATATTTTTTTCTTAATCGACACAGGAAAGTAACAGTATTCTCAATCTCAAGGACAGCTAATTTTAGACTTCAGAACAAATTTAAAATAGACTAAGTTGCCCCTGCAGAAAATACAGAAAGATTAGTTCCCAAGTGTTTATTGCTAAATTAAGGTCAGGCTGTTTACCTTGAGACATAACCTCAATACACCGAGTCCACCATAATTGACTACATGTACTCCTAGGCTCAAGGTTCAGCCAACTAGTTGTTTATTACAAGTCCTAAATTTCAATTTCATTCTCTGTCTGGGAGCACTAACCAGTCAGGCTATGTGCTTGGCCAAGCGTTACTCACTGGCTGGTCAGTGTGACCTTCCTAGCCTGAGAAAAACTGTGTAACTTAAGCATGTATTATGAGAATGGGTCGGACCCTGAACATGTAACATATAATTGTCCAGAATTTGGCTATGAGAGGAGCAGCAGTGTAGAGAGAGGGGCCCGTACGGAGCTATGCAGGGGAGCTGTGTGAAAAAAGCAATGTGAAGGAACTGTGAAAAGAGCTGGGCAGAGGTGTGCTGTGTGAGACAGAGAGAGTTGGAACTAAAGAGAATTGTAACTAGAGAGAACTAGAACCAAAGATTTAGAACAGAGAGATTTAGGAGAGAAGAAGTGAGAGAGTGAACGAGTAAAGACTGAATGAATGGTGCAGTAGTGAATGAATGATGCAGTAGTGTGTAGAGGAATGTAACAGAGTAGAAAAATATATAGCTGTATGTAAAGAGAGGCAGCTGTGTGGAGACAAGAGATTTTCAGACAAAGAGATTTTTTTAAGATCAAGTAAAAGAGAAAGTTACCATCAGAAAGCATGTGTTTCCTTATTTTTCCCTTCAGATAGAAAAAAGTCTAGCCCTTAGATACAAATTTTTCCTAAGCCCTCACCACCTTCATGGATTTTTATATAAACCCTGGAGGTGGCCTTGGAGCAGGCTCTCCAAAGGCCATCAATACCCCTTACTTAGTTGCTTCTGAATAGGGCTGCCTTTCTGTGAGCAAACATGGTTCTGTCCCTGTATCATGAATGCACAAGGACTACAGTCAGCTTTCTTTTAGTCTTCCATCGTATCATTTGCTCTTTGTACTTTTTTCCATGACTCTAATCACTGGCTGCCTTGTGAACAGTAGTTTAGAAAAACACCACAGAGCCTGATTGATATTATATTTAATCTTACAGTGATACTTTTATTTTCCTATTATATTAATTAGTTTATTTCCAGTATCTAAATTATTTTAAGTGGCCAACGTTTCTACTAAAAGCCCTAGAAGATTATAATATATTTTTATTTTATTTCTTTGCCCCAATTTTTAAATAATATTTTTAATTCTTTGAAAATTTTGTGCATATATTAAAGCAGATTCACTAGCTAACCTTCCCAACCTGTTTCATCAGGGATTGGTCTAATGAACTACAACCATGGACACTGTACCTTTTGGATTTCTATTAGACTCAACCTGAGTGTACCCTCCCACATGATCCAAGGAAAGAAAGCAAATGAAGATAGAAGAAATGGACAGAAAGAATATCTCTCTAGAGCAGTGGTTCTCAAACTGTCGGTTACCATGCTTTGTGACCCCTTTGGGGGTCAAATCACTCTTTCATGGGGGAAAAATACAGATATTAACATAACAATTCGTAACAGTAGCAAAATTACAGTTATGAAGTAGCAACAAAAATAATTGTATGGTTGGGGGGGGGGTCACCACAACATGAGGAACTGTATTAAATGGTTGCAGCATTAGGAAGGTTAAGAACTACTGCACTAGAGCCAATCAACATTTCGTGAGATTGGTTCTATGTGGTATTTCTGCTTCCCTGAATAATTCTCCTTCAACGGGTTTTTCTATTGAAACCAGCTCAAACGTTCCAAAGTACTTCTTTTGGGAACAGTTACACATGTTTGCAAATCATCTTATTAAGCCTTTTTAGAATTCTTCTAATTTGGGTCACCTCTTTTCTATTAGTTCCTACAGTAATGGCATTATGACATGAGAAGAGGAAATAAGTATTAATATTCCTCCGAAGGTCTCCATAGAAATCTTTCACTGCTTAAGTAAGGATACCTCCTTCCTCTTCTGTGCTGCATCTAAGAAGAGAACCTGTAACTCAGGCACAGAGCAGGGCAGCCTACATCTTTCTGTAGTACCCTTAGTCACTTTCTGGTTTGCATGGGTATGAATGTCCTGAGTTCTTACTTTAGTTCAGGACTCCTTACAAGGCATGTCTGTGAAATCAACTGAAGTTACCCAGGACGAGACCCAATAACAAAGGAAAATCTGTGACTGCTTTAGAAGACAGGGAGAATGACTATCAAAAGCATTAAAGGTAAAATAATTGCCTTCATTCCTTAGGTCTTGCTTAACTTATTGTGGTTTTATTTGCTATTTAATGTCACTGTAAATACAAGGGAGCTAAAATCTTAAATTATGAACAATTTTACCTTTCATCTCTCAATTATACAATTCAAACAGACTGAAATTACATATAATTCATGCTATGTAACTTATACATGACAAATATTTCACCATTAACAGAACAGTGAAAACACTACACAAAAATACTGAAATGTTTTAGTCTGCTTTTCAGTAAGCACATATGCTACCAATACTATGCCAATGACATTTCTAAGTAAGGAAGCACTGAAGAAAGATGAACTGTGCCCAACTTCAAACTGAAACCTTCTGCAAGGCTGATTAGAACTAATTAGAACTTCAACAATTGTAAAGACTTTGGAATATTACAGGTCCAGAACCTAATTAAAATTCATCTTGGGCTATTTTTAGGTGCTATTAGGGGTATTATATTTGCCCAGCTCTGTATCAGACTTAACATCCTAAGAATAACAGACAGCACTTTTTGGCCTGTATTAACAAAACAGTAGTTTTTAACAATGAAAAGACTGAGTCCTCAGACAGCATCCAAGGTCGATAGCTGAGGTTTTTTGCATAGTGTTGTGGCCACATACTTAAAGCTTCCACCAATGAGTTTGGAGAGTACCTTGATGTATGACTGACATTGTTCTGTGACTATGAACACTTCACAAAACTGCTTCGACATTGGAACATGGAATCTAGGGTAACCTGAATCTGTGGGGCCATGGCCTCTCATATTTGGCTCCAGAACAAATTATCTCACATCCCTTTTGATATGAGGTTTGTGTTTTGGGTTCCACAAAAGTCATCGATGGATTTATCACCACCTTCAACTTGTCATGGAAGCCTTTTGATAAGTAATTTCAAAAAAGAACACCAGCTGGGCAGTGGTGGAGCAGGCCTTTAATCCCAGCACTCCAGAGGCAGAGGCAGGCAGATCTCTGTGAGTTCTAGGTCAGCCTGGGCTATAGAGTAAGTTCCAGAAAAGGCTCCAAACCCACACAGAGAAACCCTGTCTCAAAAAAAACCAAAAAAAAAAAAAAAAAAACCCAGCACAACTAATGAAACTGCTTATGTGACTGATTCTCACCCTAATTGTCGTGCTAGAAACCTCATCCAACTACTGAGGGATCTGGATGCAGAGATCCATGACTAGGCCCCAGGTGGATCTCTGGGAGTCCAGTTAGCGAGAATGAGGAGGGTTTATATGAGCGAGAATTGTTGAGACCAAGGTTGGATAAAGCACAGAGACAAATAGCCAAACGAACGGAAACACATGAAATATGAACCAATGGCTGAGGGGTCACCAACTGGATCAGGCCCTCTGAGTGGGTGAGACAGTTGATTGGCCTGATCTGTTTGGGAGGCATCCAGGCACTGGCACTGGGTCCTGTGCTCATTGCATGAGTTGGCTGTTTGAAACCGGGGGCCTATGCAGGGTCCCTTGGCTCGGCCTGGGAGGAGGGGACTGGACCTACCTGGACTGAGTCCACCAGGTTGATCTCAGTCTGTGGGGAAGGCTTTGCCCTGGAGGAGATGGGAATGAGGGGTGGGCTGGGGGGAAGGTGAGGGGGACGGGATGGGGGAGAACAAGGGAATCTGTGGCTGATATGTAGAACTGAATTGTATTGCAAAATAAAAATTTTTAAAAAAAAAGTCTTGATTAAAGGAAATGAGAGAAACAGGAAGTGATTGTTGTTAAAGATGAAAGTACAAAGGGGTGGGGTGCTGTTCTTTTCCTCATTGTTTCTGAATCTGTCCCTCTCTACAAATGTAAAGGACTTTTTCAAAGCTAAGTTCTTTCTCAAAACTTTTCCTATACACAATAAAAAGCTTTCAAGAAACCAATAGAAAATTTAATCTTGTGCCCTGCAAAAATCAAAGCAGGAGTTAACCAAAACAATTTACTTCCATTCAAGTCTTTAATTTCCCATTGGCCAAGGATGTCTACACAGATGATAATAGTTTATTGCTAATACATGTATAGAGGAGGAAAAAGTAAATATTGTGTTCCTTTAGAATATGACCCAACCAAATTATAGAAGGCTTTTTGTGCAACTTCACAGAATTTAAATTACAGTAAAGACGTCCCCAAAAATAGTTTATATAAGTATATTCAGCTAATCCGAAACGATATATATGAATTCCTGTTCCATTTCATTTAGGCAACTGGAAACATTTCATGCATTCTTAATGTGTATCAAGCACTGTGGTAAGCCTGGGAAATTTAGAAAGAATAAAGCACACTCTGCTTATGAAAACATGCTTAACACACACTCACACATTTTTGTATACTGGAATTATAACACAATGAGTTCTCACTGTAATGAAATGTTGGACATTAACAAAGTGGTGTTTAATTCTGAATGCTGTTATACAAAATCTTTTTCAAAAAATACTTGTACTTATACTTGATGGAATTTTAAAAAATGAGAAAGATTTCATTAGGTAGTAAAAGAATGTCGGGAAGGAATTTGGAAAGGGAGAAGAAGAATGTGAAGCTGTAGAGGGAACCCCGGAGAAGTGCAGAGATTGAAAATGTGCTCCAGGGAGAGAAGAAGCCATTAAATGTAAGAAACGTCTGGAGAGTAGCAGTATATGGTGTCTGTACATTGTTTATAAAAAAAAAAAAAAAGCTTGATTTTACTGTAAATACTAGAAATCAAAATATTCATAAAATAGACATAACACATGCCATGCACATTCTTACATTTTCAAGGTCTGCCTAATTAGATGGCAAACTTTGTTATGGAAAGCAGACGTTTTGACCAGTTAGCATGCTGTGTCTAAATGCATGCTATTTGGAGCATTGCATCCCATATCTCTTACAGCACTTGCTTTCTCTATGTATTTTCTTATACTGGGGCTAAACACTTAAATGAATGGCATAAATTTTCCTGAAGCACTAACTAGCAGCAGAAAGTTGGTATTAATATCACTCTAAACAGTCATTTTCATAATCTCTCATTAGGAAATTACATTTCACAAATGGCAAAAGCTTGGAAGAAATAAAAGTAAAAGTGAGACTAGAAAAGTGGAAACCCAAGAGTGATAGCTGGGTAAATACCATTCATGTTCTACTAATTTCTTGATTTTAAGCACCCACTTTTATTTATGGTACATATTAGGATGCTCATTTGAAAGGAATGAGCTAACTATAAAAGTACAAATTTGGCATTCTCATAGAATAAAGTAATTTCCCACTATTTATACATGATAGCAACATTATATAATACAGGTAAATGTTTCTAGTAATCTAAACAGGCCTTCTCCTTCTGCTTTTTAATCGCAGTAATATTTGCTTACTGAATAATATAAAATGATGGATTTTGGAAATTTAAACAAGAGTATTCAACAGGATGTGTCAGAGAATACCCAAGTGTTCATTCTGTGTTAAGCACTGTATTACAAGTGCTTACATACTATTATTGGACTTTCTAACCACCCAGAGGCCCCTAGGAGTATTAAAATTCAGCAATTAAAGAAACTTATTTAGAAACATCATGTGATTTGCTTTGTGGAAAAAAAAAAGAAAAGGGATATAAAAAGGTAGCATGTGTGACACAAAAAAGACTTGAGTAGAAACAGTGCTAGAAGCAGAGATGCAAAGGACAAAAATCAAGGTTCCCCAAGCACACAAACAAACAAACAAAAATGCTTTGACATATAAATGGGCAAAATACTTAAGCATATACCTCATCAAAGACAATGGCAAAGCAGCACCAGGTAACACACTGTCATTTAACTGTCTTGAGGACACACATTAAAAACACAATACTAATGGACACCTAGCACAATGAATGTAATTTTTTTATTTTATATTTATTTATTTATTTATTTATTTATTTATTTATTTATTTATTTTCAAAACAGGGTTTCTCTGTGTAGCTTTGGAGCCTGTCCTGGATCTCACCCTGTAGAGCAGGCTGGCCTGGAACTCACAGAGATCCACCTGCTTCTGCTGCCTCCCAAGTGCTAGGATTAAAGGCGTGCACCACCATCGCCTGACTGACTTGTAATTTTTTTTTTAACTTTAACTGAATGAGGATGCCAGGTGTTAGCAAGCATCAGGAGGAACTTGGGCTCAACATGTAAAAGAGAATGTCATCGTATGGGAACTTTGGGGGAAGTTGTGTGATTTGTAAACAGTTAAACACATACCATATTATCTGATCACTTTAATTTATTTACCCAAGAGAAAACATATGAACTCACAAAGACCTATACAGGCATGCCACTCATAGCTTGATTATAATTAGCCTAACCTGTAACCAAATTGTTCATCAGCAGGTAGGATAAATTGGATTTTATCTTTATAATGTTGCACAGCAATAAAAATAAGCTGACGTATTGGTATCCTCCAATGTAAACAGACTTTATTATTCTGAGTGAAAGAAACCAAGCTTTGGGCCTGGTGGTAGTTACAGTGTAGAGGAACCGAGAAAATACAAACTAACCTAGAAAGTGAGGTACAGCAAATCAGTGGGTGTCAGGAGTGAGACTAGACAGGAAGAGTCAGAATTCAGAATTCGGAAGTGCAAAAGGATACGGAAGTGGTCAACAAATGTTGTCATTATCTGGGTTTAGCTGGTAGTTTCACAGATATCAAGCTGAAACTGTGGTAAATATCTGAAATTTAGTATGTGGAAATTATTCTTAGATAAATCTTTTTAAATATTTTGCATGCCTCTATGAACTTTTTTTTTTTTTTTGCTATCATCTTAACCAATGAAAATCATCACCCACATTTTAGCAGCAGCTATCCCTAGGTAGGGAAAGAATTGGAGTTTGGTTTTGGTTTCCATTTTTAATTTTTTTCTATTAGTTCGTTTTCATTTTCGTAACACCCCAAAACAATTTTTAAACATTTACTTAAGATTAAATGTTCTTCTTTGAGAATGGTGACACATGCCTATAATTTCAGCTCTTGGGAGGTGGGAGGGAGAAAGATGTTGAATTCAAGCCCAGCTTTGGCTACAGAAAACAATCTTAAGATTTAGTGGTTATGCGCATGCCTTTAATCCCAGCACTTGGGAAGCAGAGGCAGGCGGATCTCAGTGAGTTGGAGGCCAGCCTGGTCTATAAAATGAGTTCTGGATCTCTATGAGTTCAAGGCCAGCCTGGTCTAGAGAGCGAGATCCAGGAAAGGCGCAAAGCTACACAGAGAAACCCTGTCTCGAAAAAAAAAAAAAAAAAAAAAAAAAAAAAGAGTTCCAAGACAGCCAGGACTGTTACACAGAGAAAACCAGTCTCGAAAAAAACAAAAACAAAAACAAACAAACAAACAAACAAATCTATCTCCGGCGGTGGTGGCACACGCCTTTAATCCCAGCACTCGGGAGGCAGAGGCAGGCAGAACTTTGTGAGTTCAAAGCCAGCCTGGTCTACAGAGTGAGTTTAAAATATGACTGCTTTACAAGAAAGGTAAGTTCTGTGTTTAAAAATATAATGTGTTTTAAAAGTGGTTATTACAGTTAAGAAGTTGTCCATTCCACCGGTAACTATTTCCCTACTTATGTTGGTAAAAATAACCAGGAGTCCTTAGTGTGCCTTCCTTTCCATGCCCTAGGGTCTTAGACAGGGAAAGATCAGTAAACAGAGACAGAGACAGTCTTCAGTGAGTCACTGAGCCTACTCTTAACAACAGAATTTTAACTTAGGTAAACTAATCAACTACACGCTATCTAAACCAGCATCTTGTGTTAGTCATTCAGCGCGGTTTTGTAAATGGTGTCTGTCTGTGTTCCCTTTTTCAAGGGCTCAGTGTGACACTCATGCCTCCCCGACAAATGACGGTTACCCAGCCTCGGTGGCCAAGATCTCTTAGAACTCCGTGGAAGAGAAGGGCCGTGTGACGCAGAGGTCATTGCTAAGGCTGCGTTCTCATTTAGCCCTGAAGCTCAGCCACAGACCTTGTACCGAGCTTCCCTGGCCTCAGTTTCCCCTACTTTCAAACAAGAGGAATCATGCTGTCCTATTTCTGGTTTTTTTCCAAGCACACCGGCCCTGCACTGATGTCTCTGCCCCGTGTGCTGCATAGATGCACTGTCCCACAGCGTTTGGCCTCCAGGTATCCTTTAGGTCCCCTACCAGCTTACCGTCGATGTCTGCTGGCCTCGATGGCCTCCTCCCAGGACACCCCTGGGCCTGCCAGGGTGCGGCAAAACTTTCACCCAGACTCCGAGGCCGCCATCAACCGCCAAATCAACATGGAGCTTTACGCATCCTACGTGTACCTGTCCATGGCCTACTACTTCTCCAGAGATGATGTGGCCTTGTACAACTTCTCCAAGTATTTCCTTCGCCAGTCCCTGGAGGAGAGGGAGCACGCGGAGAAGCTAATGAGGCTGCAGAACCATCGTGGAGGCCGCATCTGCCTCCAGGATATCAAGAAGCCAGACCAGGATGACTGGGAGAGCGGACTGCGGGCCATGGAATGTGCTTTGCTCCTGGAAAAGAGTGTAAACCAGTCGCTGCTGGACTTGCATACTCTGGCCTCAGAAAAAGGAGATCCTCACTTGTGCGACTTTCTGGAAACCCACTACCTGCATGAACAAGTGAAGTCTATCAAAGAATTAGGTGACCACGTGCACAACTTGGTCACCATGGGAGCTCCTGCTGCTGGCCTAGCGGAGTATCTTTTTGACAAGCACACCCTTGGAAATGAGAGCAAGCAATAAGGCAGAGACTGCCTTTCCAATACCCCAGTGGGTCCCAAGACCTGAAGTTAGTGGTTGCCTGCTTTCTTGCCCTTCAAAAATTCAACTCTGTCTTTTATATTCTCCTTTTTGGACTGTTTCTGACAATGTTTTGTAGAGATAATATGCTTAGCCCGGTGTTAACCACAGCTTTGTGCCAACATCAAAATACTAATATTTCCCCAGCCTAAAAGATAGCCCAGAATATGTGGTATGAAAAGATGGAACACAAAACACTGAAATTAGATACAACATCATGCTCCTAGAATATAATCAAATGTTGTCCTAACCACGAACCTTAATTGAAATTCCATGATTTTCAGTTCAACAATCTGTACTGTCTTCAGGATCTTACACACAACGCTCAGTCAGGAAAATATATAATACATAAATAACCATAAGACAGAGAAGATGTAGAGTACTATGAAAATCACACATTCATATTTTTGACAGCTATTCTATTTTCCCAGTATGCTCCAAGAAATGGCAATGTATGGAGATAACCTAGTTTGTTTGGTTTTTTTTTTTAAAGCTTTCATGTCAAATTTGGTATTGGTTACATCGGGTATCAGTGGTGGTGTTGGACAGCTCCATCGATTCACATTTTAAGGGATCTGAGAAGTCTTTTAATTAAACATACACAAAAAAATGAAAAATGTATTTTTTCTGTTTCAATGTTTCCCAATCATATACTATCTAAAGATAGGATTTTTTTTTTTTTTTTTTTGGTCTTTAAAAATTTAACTACAATATAACAAAGCAGGTTGGTTTGGTTTCAGACTCTATAGCAGACTCTAACCACAGGGCTGTACAGCCTCCCTTTCAATATAACCTAGAGGGAAAACCTCTCATAAAATGTACTTTTATGGTGTTTAGAATGGGAAAGAACAGTAGACTAGAAACAGTCAAGATCCAGAATGATGAAAGCTTCATACCGGGCAAAGGGTTTTGTTGTTGTTTTCGATTTTGATTTATTTGTGTTTGCTTTTTGTTTTTGTTTGTTTGCTTGCTTGTTGTTTGCTTATCTGTTCTTTGGCTGATTGGTTGGTTTTTATTTTTGGCGGGAAGGGGCAGGTGAGAGGGAGATGTTCGGTGAACAGATATTGGAATCAACTAGAGAACGATTTGATGGCTGAGGGAAAAAAGGCATGGGAACAGCAGTGTGTAGGTGTAAGGGACAGGGGATGGATGGCTTAAGTTACTACAGGTATGGGAAAAGGAAATGCTTCCCAGAGTTCCAATAGAGAAATGTTCAAAACATTGAAAAATTAACCTGAGAACCACATGAAGGTCTATGGTCAATTTGAGTCATCTGAGACAGAGATGAAAAGAAATTAGTGTACAAGAAGCTAGGAAAAATTGGAAGGCCTGTAAAAGAAAATGTGGCAAAGTGTTGTGTATTGACTCTTACAGGAAGGTCTTAAAACCTGTAAGATAACTTACATTAGGCTTCTCATAAGTCTGGTTCTCAGAGAGAGAAGTGTAAGTGTTGTGAGTTGTTTCATGGAAACTCATTGCTTTGTGGAAATTTGTACAGGGCTATCAAGAAACCTTTAGCCAAAGGTCATTAGACAAAACTGACTATATCAGAAACTGCCTAAGTATCCCTGCCTAAGTTCCTTTCTAGTATATGCAGTGATTGACTGAATTTCCAATGTACTCAGTGATTGAAACATAAGAAGTATGGACTTTTAGAGCAGCAGCTTAGAGTCCTTGGAAAATTAGGTTCCCTATGGTCTGTAATCTGAAGAGTACAGCGGAGTACATGTCCCGTGTTCTCACAGGGCATTTAAGTGTTCCCAGGGAAACGCCATACATGGGATACCATGGCAGCTGCCGTTAAATGCAGCTTTGCTAAACACATTCTGATGTGGCCATAAATTCATAATGTATTATTTTAAAAGCAAGTCGTGTTAGACAGCAGGGTTACATTTATATGAGTCCAAATATAATGGAAGAATGACAGAGACTATTGAATAACAGATATTAAAATGACTGGAAATACGTACATTTACATCAAGTTAGGTAAAATTTCTTGAAAAGTGACATTTTAGTTCATGTTTTTCAAAATTATCTGTATTTTAAGACAGGTTTCTTATGGTTATCCATTATTATCATAAGAGCGAACTATAAGATGTAGAGTAAGGCAAAAAGAGGCTTGAACCATGGTTAGAATTACAGGAACAGAATGCAAACAAAGGGACGCTAGTGGGAATTCAGAGGTGAAATCACTTGAATTCTGTGATCATGATCCATTCTATGAAAAAGGTGACCAAAACAGGAAATAGAAAACCGATGTGTCTACAGTCCATTACTGGAAAATGTGGGACTTAGAAATAAACAGTGCTCTCAGCAAGAGAGCTAAGTAGAGGGAGGGGAGGGTGTGAGGGTGCCGGGTTTGCTCGGTGATGATTACTCTCATTTTCCATTTTATTCTGAAGTAGTCTGTTTTGCTACACAGACATCCTATTATCCATCTTTAGCAAATTTCCTCTTCGGTTTTTCGGCATGAGTGTTTTTCAAACAGCACACCGTAACCTGTTAGTGTGTCACCAGATTGGTTATTGAATCACTATCCACTTTCTGTGAACAAAATAGAATTGAAAGGAATGTCGGTGAAGTCAGGGTATTGTCCAGTGACACTTGCTTGAGGTGTGTGCATGTGTATTCTCATCTTACAGGGTGACATTTCTTATGCTGTTGCTGTCGCGAGTATTCAACAGCTATTCTTTTGGATAACTATTTTACAGTCTCCTAGCTCCTCAAATCTCCCAATCTCCCTTCCCTCCTGTCAAGGATAATCCTTTTACTCACTGAGAAATTAGAAGTAATCACAGGAAATTTTCACACTGTTCCTGCACTGAATTAATCACACCCTTACATTGGCATGCATTTGTTATATTTTCAGTTATGCTACAATGGTTGAAGCAAGCAACTCCAGCCTTTCCGCAGAACCCTAGGATATGGGATACCTACAGTAACCCTCTGCTGCAAAGGTTTCCCATCTTTATTAGTTGACTTCCATGGGAATGTAAAATGTCTTCCTTTTTCTTTAACAAATATCACTACCCTTAGACTCATAATACTTCTGGAAAATAGAAAATGCCCATCCTGTATCCACCCCGTTGGTGACATTTTTTTAGCAAATGTACTCCTACTCTCAACTTCCACTTCTTACTCTGCTACCATCTGATCATTCACAAGCTCAGCTTCACATAAACTGTATTTCCTTTGTCAAAGTCATGCGGGTCCTGTGTTTATAAATTCATTTTCCAGCCTCTTCTTTATCAACACTAGCAGTGCCTGAGATCACTCACTGTTACAAATCTCAGCCACCCTTTCTAACCCCCTCTTACCCTCCTGACTTTTGAACATGGACCATGCTGAGGTACTATCCTTGCATCTAGATTTCGCATAGGTATCTGCATTTATTTTCTAAATATCTCACCAAATCAAATGCATTTTATTTGATTGTAAATCACTTATTTATGTAATGTAATGACTCCCTTTGAACTCAGGGATTGCATACCAAATACTTGACACTTTTCTTCAGATATATATCAGACGTCTCATAATTGACCCATTTAAAACTACATTCTTGATTCCCTTTCCCTCCAAAACTTATATACTCCCTTCTTTTCTTTCTATAAGTACAATTCCATTCTACTACTTTCTATGATCTATCCATACATGACTCTTCTCTTTCTTTCCATATTATAGTTCATAATGTCAGCAAATTCTGTCAATGCAACTTCCTAAAGCTATCATTTTTCTATAAGATCTAAACATTTCCTGCATCACTATACTTGACATCACATTCTTAACAGGTCTGACTGTATCCACACTTGTGTGGATGGACTTGTTTCTCCACAAAGCAGCCAGTGTGGGTTTTATTTTATTAAGTCCATCCTTAATACTTCTCAGAAGTCTTTAATGATTCCACAACTTAGAAAAAAGTCAAGATCATGTTGTATACCATGCCCTGTGTGATGGAGCACATACAGTTCTTGGACCAGATGCACTTGGTGTGGGTTTATGAATGATTGCAACAAGTGCTAAGACTTGAGAGATCGTGTGTGTGTGTGTGTGTGTGTGTGTGTGTGTGTGTGTGAACTTTCAAGAGTTATCACTATCTCAGAATGCTGGGATCATCAATGTTATCTCTCCATAATAAAAAAAATGAGTAAAATGGAAAAGAAAGGAGAGGGGGAGGAGAAGGAAGGAGAAGGGACTAAGAGAGAGAGAACGCCTTTTTGTCAGTACCCCAGATATATTTGCCCCCACTGATCCCTGTCCCTCAAACCTGTTCCCTCTGTGATGAACATTTTAACACTGAAAGCAAATATAAGTTGTACTCACACTCCCTTTATATCTCTGATTGCTAATGTATAAAGAGTTCACGATCACCAATTCTAATTTAGTCACTATTTCTTCATTACTTAGTTCCTCTCCTTTGATTTTCTTTTCTCAATGGTATTTACCACCACCTGACATATTTTGGGTTTGCTTAGGATGTCTTCTCTTGCTAGGAGTCAAGTTCCATTGGCCAGACCTTTCATTTTATTATCATCACTCTAGAGACCTACCTGCCTGCTAGTAGGTCCAGAATGATAATGAATGAGTGAATTATTAGAATATCTTGAAACCAGTTAAAAGTGCTAATCTGGACTTTTAGAAAACCAGATTAGAACTCATGTATGAAATTCCCATATTTTTTAAAAAATAAATGAAAATTAGGAGAAAATATTAATATTGGAGAAAAGGATCTGGAAGCTTCTCAGGGAGCCATCACTAATTTGTAGTATTACTATTACTACCCCAAAGGAAGGGGAAGCAGAAGGCAGGCCCAGACACAGGAACTGGGTAGGTTCTACATGTAGGGTAGATTAGACTTTTAAATCCTTGAAAAGATTCAGAAACAGAACATAAAAATACGAAGGCAAACAGTAATTTTAAAATGCAGCACTGATCTTGGAGCCATAAAGAGAGTTCCTCTCAAATGTGTCAGAGTTTGCTGTGCCTCTGGTCTGAGAGGCCATCAGGGCTGGTGATCGGAAAGTCAATAGCTATTTCAGAGTAATGCCTTTCAGAGTGGCGGAGGCAGAATGTCAAATCAGATTAAGGGAAACGAGGTGGAAAATATAGAACTCTTTTTCAAAGGGTCTTTTTTTTTTCTCTTTAATCAAAAGCACAAGAGGAAGATGACTGGGAATGTTCTTAGAAAATAAGCCGGCAGAAAGGATAGGCTTGAGAAAAAAGGAATAGAGCTAGGTTCCCGGGAGCGTGGCACCCAAGATCAGAGCTCAGGCATGACCTGGAAGGATCTGTCCTCACAAATCAGCAAGCATGGAGGAGGGGAAAACCGGCAGAGTATCCTATGAGAAGGCAGCCAATTGAAGGGTCTTATCTCAGCAGTTCTCAATTTTCCAACTAAAATAGCAAATGAGATCACTTATGGAGACTTGACGGCCTATGTATAATACGTCAGTTAACTCTACTCACACATATTAATACAAATTGTAAGCAAATAGAAAGTATTTTATAAATACAAAGTCCTTACTCTATGTCAAATATTTAAAACAAAACCTGGGGCCTTCACAATATAAAATACTACAACCAGCGCTAGAATAAGATGGTGGATTAGAAGCTTACCTCTATGTGATATAATGAATGAAAAAACTCGGGATAACAGAAAACAAAAACAATCCCCCAAAAAGATTCTTTTCCAAAGAGAGAAGTAAGAAGAATATCAGGAACACCAAGAGAATGGTAGGGTGGCTGAAAGTATGGACAAACAGGAAGGCTTCTCACTGAAAAGAACTAAAGCAGCAAATGATTACCATGGCCTGGCTGCTGGCACAGTAAGTGGTAGTGAAAACCTTATCCAAGAGGCAAGCCAGGTAAGGTAAGGGAGAAGAGACGGGAAGTCCGACCCATAGGACAAAGCCACAGTCCTTGACAGCCTTGGATTCAGTGGGTGGTTTTGGTGAGAGGGTGACTCCTCTGGCACAATGGATCAGGGATAGAGGGGACTTCCGCTTTGTCACTCTGTGTGAGTTGAAGAACTGTGACTAGATACAACCTTGAAAGGGAACCTATTATTATTATTATTATTATTATTATTATTATTATTATTATTAATTATATTTGGAATCTATTCTTTAAGGCTGAATTTCCGTGACAGCCTGAGAACAAAAAAAAAAAAAAAAAAAAAAAAAAGAACAGTCATTCATCAGAGGTCCTGGAGTCACCAGGCCACAAACACAGGTTCTTAAAGACAGCTACAAAAGGCAGTGGAATCAAACATTGATGACGCAACGTGTTCTGGCAACAATAAGCTGGGTTCAGGCGGTGAAGAGTAAGGTAGGCCGAAGCTCTGCCCTCCGTGGCTAGTTACTGACCCCATGAATGGATGATGACTGCAATAGCTCAGAGCCTGGGTCAGCTAGTAGATCACCCTCCATAACCAGAAGATTCACTGCTTCGAAGACTGAGAGTCCTTAAGTTCCAGTATGCTGCTGAACATTCATAGTCTGAGCCTTCTGATGGGGTGCTTAATGCTTACTGGATTTAGAAAACTTGGATCCCAATCTCCCATATCAATCTCAGTTCTCTTCACCCACTCACAATGTGTTTGGGAGACATCACAGGGCTACAAGCTAACCCCCACTGGGCTATATGAGCTAAGAAGTCTCCTGGGGTAGGGAAACCTACCCATCTCAGACTGCAGAGAGGCACTGGAGTAGAAAGGGGAGAATAAAGACATCTCTGCTGGATATTTGACAGTGGAAGACTCAGCAGCAAAGCTAGAGCACCGAATACAGCAGTTCTCAACCTGTGGGTGGCAACCCCATGGGGGTCATATAATCACATATCCTGTATATCAAATATTTACATTGTGATTCATAACAGTAGCAAAATTACACTCATTAAGTAGCAACAAAATAATTTTATGGTTCAGGGTCACCACAACATGAGGAACTGTATTGCAGGGGCACAGCATTAGGAAGGTTGAGAACCTAGAAAGACAAGTCTTCACACTCCCTTCACCCTCAGCCCAATCCACTACAACCACCTGGTTGACTCCAGTTTTGAAGGTTCTGGAAAGAAGCTAATACATCACTTGTGCTCTGTGTACCTTGTACGCCATACATTCCCTTTACCTTTTCCAACATAATATATAGTTTCTTGACTCTTTTTTAAAGGGTTTTTGTGTTGTTTCTTAAATGTCCTTCTTAAATTTAATTTTGTTTGGAGAGTTTTTCAACTTACTGAACATTTTCCTTTACCACCTTCTCTTCCCTCTCCTCTTTCTCTTCATTCTTGTTTCCTTTTCTTTTATCCAACTTGCTTTTTCTTTGCATTCCCCTTTCCTGTTTATTTTTTATTTCATTCATTTACTGTTTCTCCTACATAATTTTCTAACTTCACAAAACACTATATTTTTGCCATTTTCTGTTCTGTGTTCATTGGTGATCTACTAGTGGCCTTTAATCAAATTTAAATGCATTTCTATATTTTGTATAGTTTAGTGCTGTTGATATCATATTTTTATTCTTTCTAAGTAGTACTAGAAACTACCCTCAAAAGAAGGCTGCTTACTAAGACCTTCAGATAAATTGGGAAGAGATATTGAAACAGACAGATCACAGTACAGAACAAGAAGCCTGCTAAGGCGAGGCAACACGATCCCAAAATTATAAATGAAGGAAGTTTTTTCAAAGAAGAGTAGATGAATGAATACTGCTTTTCCCCAAGGCAAATAATAAGGCAAGCTGCTTAATTTGTAGAGAGTTTGTAAAAGATTTCAAATATTATGAACTGAAGAAGCATTATATGCACAAACAAATGAAATGCTGTTAAACTCAGTGGATATCAAGGACTATGTTGTATCAAGGGTGGTGCTCTAAGGACCAAATAGCAGAATTGTGAAAAAGTCTGTCTTCACAACAAAATATTTTTCAAAGAGTTATAACTTACATGGACTCGGCTATATGAGCTAGTTATGTGGCGACATTTTAATGGCAAAGAATTCAAAATTATTCATCAGGGGTGAATGTATTAAGTAATGTATGAAGAGTGTGGCAGATAAGATCCGCTCTTAAAAGGGGAGTAGGAATATTTTAAAAAAAATAGTTTTTCTCTACACACTGTTTCCAGGCAAAGTGAAGACATTGGAAAGTTTATCCCAAGAGATCTGTAGAGTAGAGCTGTTGATGTTTATACTTTGGTGGTAGATGACAGACAACACTGATATGACAAGCACTGCTCAACTTACCATTTTCATTAGAGGTGTTAATGATAAATATGGTATCACTGAAGAAATGGCTGCCTTTGTGCCATTTCAAGACATAACTAAACCAAGAAATTTATATAAACCATTGAAAAAATGTTAAATTGGGTCCTTTGCTCATTGTCAACCTACCTGCTCATGGTGCCCAGTTATGGTAGTTAAAAAGAAGGACTTGGAAAAATAATAGAAAATGATGTGATTATGCTCCAAAGATCATATCCATGCTTAATAAAGTATTTCATCAAAAAATATGCACAAAAGCATTAAAAGTGATGAATTCATTCAAATTGCCATCAGGATATGAATTTCATATGGGCCAAGGTACTGAATCATCACCAATTCCAAGAATGTGCTGTCTGTAGTGACGTCATTTGTTCTTTGGAAGTATGATATCTGAACAAAGGCCAAATGGTAAGAGGAGATTAGGATTTGTGATATGTTGTAAGGTCATTTATGGTATCAAAATGAATATTTGTGCCAGTACTTGACAATGAAAACTGGTTTGTAGAAGTAGCATTGTTTAGTGGGTATAGCTGCTCACTTAAATGAGCTAAACATGCTCTTCAAGGTAAAAAGCAGCTTATCAGTAAAGTATTTCAAATCATAACAGCTTCCTAAATGAAATCGTAGCCAACTAGACTTAACATAATTTTAGGCATTTCAGCACATGTACTAAACATAGGCTTGTAAACAGCACAAAATATGAAACTTTGCTTTCTGAGCTGATATAGTGAGGTGAAAATATTAAGATTTCTGGGAAAATCGTATTTTCCTGTATTTGTAACTCTACCTTTAGTCAACATCAGTATATTACCTGCCAATTTTCCCAATAGACTGCAGAGAGCTGAAATCTGACATTCAGTTTAAAGAAAAGTTTGATCGTATCTCTTTACTACATTTTACAAGCCTATCTTCACAGAGACAACTCTCTCTCACTTAATAAACAAACCTTATTCATGGCATTGCTTCTGGGCAACACCTACATTTCAGCACACAGAGAATAAATTTAGAATCAAAATATCTGATGAGCATCTTGAGAACTCATTGAGAATTTCAACTACATCTATCAAAACTACATCTATTGTTCCATTAGTTCTTCAAATACATTATCAAGCATCCCACCAGTTTTATCTTTCCTTCTTTTCTTTTACATAAAAAACTCAATGGAGTTTTATTAACTAAAAGTGTTATTTATTAGTGACTGAAACATGGGACATGTACAACAGTTTTCAAGGAAACTCCAAATGGAGCACCACATACTTGGGGATTTTTTTTTAAGGGAAGATGTTTGTTGATCTTTGGCAGTAGGTCTGAAAATTATACATTGACCTAATTACTGGTCATCACAGTTTGCCACTCTTGGTATATTTAATGTGCAAGGCACAGCAATTCTTCTTCACCTAATGTGGCCCAGCAAAAGTTTGGACAACCTGGTCTCACTCTGAAGACTGATTTCTGACCTTTATCAGGTCTTCCTTGGTTTAAGTAGTCATATTTGAGTTAACATGGCAGTCACAAAGAAAATAATTCATTGTGAATTAAAATTAGAAATAGGGACAAGGTTCTTGTTTAAAATTTAATGAGTAGTAATAATTTATGGTAGCTTTGTACTAGGAAATTTATGAAATTCCTTATACACATTAAAATTAACATCTATTTCTCAGGATTCTGTCATCTAGGTGTTATTTCATCTTTCTAATATACTTACACTCAGAATTCATATTATTAGTAAGTTTGTAAGCCAAATTAATACTCTGGGGTTTAAGTTTTAGTTTCTAGAGATTTCTACTCTGTAGCTCTGCTTTGTATGAAAGGATTTGAGAACAAATCCATGTTAAGTTCTTCATCTGAAGAACTAAATAAAATGCTTTTCCACAAGAGATTTCTCACTACATGTTTCATCTTCAACAACATGATTTATGAGCTTAATTATATCCATTAGTAGAATATAATGATATCAAAGGCTTAATTATTCGATTTTAACCACACTAATTGGCACTGAAGATATTAGAAGTGTCAGCAATATCTGAGTTGAATGTCTTGATGGTTAACATTTTACTGATATATGTGAAGTGCACGTAATAGATTCAAACAGGTAAATAAAAAAAAATTATCCTCTAATTGAGCAGTATCCACACAAGATAATGAACAGGCTTTCAGTTAATCTCCTATTGTTATGAATTTTAGAGAGCTTATCAATCAACGAAACTGAAAAAAAATACTTCATAGATATTTTTTAAATTTTTCTTTACAGATATATACTGTCTGTCTGAGAAGTAACAATTTCAGATCAACTTTCTACTTCATTCCCTGCATTTTTAAATAATTACACACTACATATTTGTGATCTTGAAAATGAACAAGGCTTATGAAGAATGTAGGATGATCACTGATCACCAGACAAGTGGTACACACTGTGATCCCAGAACCTGGCAGAGGGAGAGACAGAAGGGTCACTAGTTTGAGGGCAACCTGAGCTATATAGCAAGTTTAAGGGCAGGAAGCACACATAGAAAGACCTGGACTTAAAAAGATGAATGGTCTGGGGCGGTGGATCTGTGGGTAAGAGTGCTTAATGTGCAAGCCCACTGATCTGAATTCAACTCTCCAAAATTCACATAAAGAATCAGGAATGACTGTATGTGCTGGTGACCCCTGCATTATGGGGAGACCAGTAGATCCTGGGACTTGGGTAGCCAGCCAGTCTAAACAAAACAGCTAACTTCTGGTTTGGTAAAAGACCCTGCCTTGAGGCAACATGGCAGAGAGTCAGAGACTTCCAACATCTTCATCTGCCCTCCACATATGGGCATATGGGCATGTTACACCTGCATACTCATGTGTACATGAGCAAGAGGCAAGGAGAGATATAAATTCCAACTTGAAATTGGAATTTTACCTATACAGAGGAATTTTAAGATCACCAAACTCCTGATTGGTAACACACTACTTCTGCCCGTGGCTAAACAGTACTGCACCCAAGGAGAGGGGAACTAGGAAGACATAAGGTGCTGTGTGAGGAGAAACATGAGTGGAAGTCTATGAAAATGTAGAGACTTCGTAAGTAAAATCAGATGAGAATTTTGTTCTATAATACAGAGGCTGTCCAAGCATTGATTAAATTATCACGGCAGTATGTGAGGACTCAAGGGAAGAGTCACTGCAAATAAAAGAGTTACAATTAACATGAGAAGAAAAGAAATACTTCCCAAAGAAGATCCAATCTAGCCAACAACATGATAATCACGCTTTCAAGTTCTCTCTGCCATAACCCGCATGGCCCACTCACCATGGCCTGCTGGGTTTCACACACATGCCTTGTGTCTGCTCTCCATCCCCTGCACTAGCACTCCTGCATGGTCACCATGATCCTTAGTTGTGTTCTCACATCCCTTGTGCTTCAGCCAGCTACCAGACACACTCTCTCCACCCTTTGCCATCTTCCCCAAGATGGCAGATGCTATGCACAAGAACACACCGCAGGGCTCCACTGCTCCATAGTCCCTTCAAGCATTTATTCCTCCGGTTTCCTTCTTTCCTTTACTGTCACCCATCTGTTGCATATCCATGTACCCTAGAAGATTCTACATTACTGTTGTCAGTTTCTGGCCTCCAGGGACTAATAAACTGCCATATGAGAACTGTTCAATAAATGAACTAAACCACTAAGCCATATTATAGCCTAGCTAGAATAGTTCAAACATTCCACCATGCACCCAGACATGTATATTGGAGACATATTTATCTAGTTAGAGTAAACAAATTTATCTTCAATGCAGCATCTTAGTATGAGTATATTAACTGCATCCAGAATGTGGCGATAGATGTCCAGGATAATGTCACGGCTTCTGCCAGCCACTTATAGTTCCCAAGTTGAAATCTTTAATTCTCAGGAATCTTTAACATTAGAAACCATAAGTTCGTTCTTTCTGAGCATTTTATCTTTACAGCATTCACAAAGGGAATTACACTGTGTTGAAAAGAAGGATAACCCAGGAAAGTGGGTCATGGAAAGGGGCCAGAAAGCAGCCTCCCCAGGTAAAAACGTGAATTTTTCATAGTATTCCTACTCTCAAAGCACCTGCGGCATTTTCATTTCCTGAGACAGGGTCTTGCCATGTAGCCAGGCTGACCTTGAACTGGGGATTCTCCTGCTGCCTGCTCACCTCCGGGATGGCTCTGAGGCCTGCACCTCCACTCCTGGCTGAGCTTGCTGTACCTACGTACATCTGCTGCCGGTCAAGGAGTTCTTATTAAATATATTTGTGTCTTTTCTTGTATAACTTCCTTTTCTCTCTCCTAGCCATTTCAAGCATGTTACTGCTCATTCAGCTCTTCAGATGACCCAGTGGCGCCCAGTGTACCAGTGAGACCTCTGGTCACCCCCACTATGTTTTAGTAGGTCCTATTGGTGCCAAAAGCTTAGGTTTTTTCAGCTTTGGGGAATACTTCCAGGGAACTGAATGGGAATCACAACAGCAACACTACTTCTCCTTTGGGACTCATCCACACCTAATGGACTGAGTGAAGGGTTGGATAGAAAGGTCATTCAGAGAGCATGTGGCAAAAAGTCACCTTTCTGCAAGTGTCTATGGGATATCCTGTCTCCAGTGAGCCCTGTAGGATCTGAGGCCACGGTGACTGCCCCTCAGCCCATCCTACCTGAAGTTTGACTTTCATTATTTATCATCAACAGTTGACCTTAATCCTAAATTAACCCCTATAAATTTCTTGCAAGCAATATCTCTATCTAAGAATCACCTAGGTACTCCACACCTGAGAACATCTGTCTAAGATCTGTGGTTCAAAATTCAACATGAATTCATTATATATGTATATATGACCAAAGATAGGGGCTAGAGAAGTGGCTCAGCAGTTAAGAGCACTAAATGTTCTCCATGAGGACCTGGATTCTGTTCCCAGCACCTATGCGGTGGCTAACAACCATCTACAGCTGGTTCCAGAGAATCCGACACTACCTTCTTGCCTCCAGAAGCACTCCATGCACATGGTGTACAGATATACATGTGAGTAATACACATATACACATAAAAGAAAAACAATGAATACTTTTAAAGACCAAAGATAAGTAATGACAAAGATGTGGAGAAAAGGGAACCCTCGTCACAGTTGTGGAGACATAAAATGGTATAGAATGCCAGACACAGGGTAGCTGCTGCTTAAAATTCAAAGCAGAACTTTTCCAGGTACATATTAAAGGACATGATGCCTGTATTTTGAAAAGAAAGTTGCTGTATCATACTTAATGCAGCTGAGATAGAGAATGAACCTATAAGCTGCAAGGGATGAATAGATTCTAAAAAATATATGAATGTATATCATATATATATATATATGTACATGTTTACATAGTCATATAACATAGACATATATACATGCACTTATAGCGAATGGAATAATGTTCATAGTTTATAAAGGAAATCCTATTAGCTATGACAACGTGACTATAGGGAATTTTGGCATAAGTGAAAGAAGACAGAGAAAGACCAACTACTGCGTGATCTCACCTATGGAACTCAAAGGAACAGAGAGTGCATGGAGAGTGATTGAGGTCATAATGGTCAAAAGATATAAAGTTCCAGTTAGGAGCAACCCATTCAAAAGATATCTACAGCATGGGTGACCACAATTAATTGCATGTTTATTGTGTCCTTACATATGGCTAAGAGAAGATTTTAAGTATTCCTAACTCAATTACAATAGTTCTTATTGGAGATAGTGGATATGCTATTATGCTGATTTTAGTCATTTCACCATATATACACATACCAAAATATCATGTTGTATATCACAAACATATACAGTATTAGTTAAAAATAAATGGAAGTACTTTTTTTTAAAAAAAAAAAACCTTGACAATTTCTCTTTTCCAAGATTCCCCCCTCCAAAAACCCAAAACCTGCATTTTAAGCAACTCATGGGCTGAATGAAGTGGAAACAACATAAAAATTGAAAACTTCTCTTTAAAACTAAATCCTGATTCTCAATTGTGAGGTGAAACATCTTTTTTATATGTTAGTGTCAAAGGGAGAAAGAGAGGTAACTAACCTAAGATGATCCCTTATTTTATTCTCTTAAAAGCAATGGGATACATCCATATTCTCCCCCTACAGTTAGACATTATAAAGTCTTTAGATGTTTCAAAAATCAGCAACAGACACTAAGAGACAGAAATTTCTCAGAATTCTGGAATTAAACATTGGGTTTTGATAGCAGAAACTACGAGGTTCAATTCAGGAAATGACATTTAGCTTAACATAACCCAGCTTTCAATACAGTCAGGTTCAAGATAAACTGGACTACCACCATGCTGCAGTTCCCAACAAGAGACCATTAGGAAAACACTGTTTACACATGATGAAAATGTTATGTTCTTCAGTCTGTTTCTGCTGATGTCAAAGAGTATATGTCATGTAAAGGTCAGCCACTGCAATATCTTAAAATTTGTTGCAATTTGCAAAGAAAATAGTTTCTCTTTGTTTTAGCTAAATTAGAAGTTAATGGACTGAATATCCCACTGTAGCAATAATGTAAATAAGTACAAGGCAGTGAGAGAGAAAGAGAGTAAATCAAATTGAGTTGAACGATACATCTTCCCAAGAACATTGTGCACAAAAACATGGGTTGAAGAGTAATTATTTTTACGCATGGTCACTTGGCATTTTCAACCAGTAAAACATATTGTGCCAGATCCCGCAGAGGAGTGCAAACTAGTGGTTGTTAATGTCAGGACGCCACCTTGTGGACAATGTAACTTACTTGGAAATCTCTATCTGATTTCTTTGTATATACAGCAAAAAATTTACAAATAAATCTCCTCAGTATGGCAGAAATTAATCAATAATGGCACGTTTATTTTTATTATCATGTCCACTTAAAGTTATCATTAATAAATTTTGTCAATGATGCTATTTCTTATTGTGAATTTGCTACAGACTAAATCTAGTATTCAAAGTGTCCATCTGCTAGAGGACTCAGCTAAATCTTTGTTTTCAAAGAAGTAATGAAATCCCTGTTGGTAAAAGTTAACTCCATTTACCTCTACAGCTTATGTCCAACACTTTAAGCAAGATATTAGCTGCCCAATGTATTGTTGCTGGGATTCAGTAGAAAATAAGAGATGTAAAAATTCTCAAGTATTAAGTTGATTTTTGAAAGTGTTACATTCCCCATTAACATATATATTTATTCAAATAAGAAGTTCTGTGGTTTTTCAACAATTCTAATAGCATTTGCCTTCCTAAAACGCAACTGAATTTAGCAAAGCGTGGTATGCATCCATCTTGGATAAATAAATGTGCATGTTGTGTCTTAGTTATCAGAGCTGCCAGAAGAAATCTGTGTGTAACACAGTGCTTTAAACTGTGGGGTCTGCCACAACATAGGGATAACAGAGAAGTGGGTCTCATCTTAAGTCTGGTCCTTGTTCTAATCCCCACCCTCTAACATTGTCACGTTTCTTTGACTCAGTTCACTCTATGAGTCCTCTGTACTCTTCTGACACATTTCCTTTAATCGGCTCTCAGTTGCAGTAACCCATCTTGGATACCATCTCAGACATACAACTGTGAGGGTAATTATGCTCAGTTAATGGAAAAGATTTTCAATGTTTCGGTTTTGATCAAAGAGGATTAAGTTTGATGTCCTTATTTACTAGCCACATTGCTTTGGGTGACTCATTGAGCGTTCTTTGCCTTGGTTCTCTATTTTTTCCTGTGAGATTCTAAAGAGAGATAACATTAATGTGTGTAAGGAATGAATCATAGTGACCGAGGAATGGTAGAAAGGAACCTTGGTTATTATAGTTATCCTAGGGGATATTTATTTAATTCAACCTCTTCCCAAACCTCAAAATAAATCAGATCACACTTCCCATTTAATATTTGTAAAAGAAACAATTCTCTTCTGCTTTGACATCCATAAAATATGTGGTCAGAAAAAAATTATAAATGATACTTTGATAGAGTCTGAACTGACTTCCTCTAAGTGACCAAGGCTTTAAAACAGCTTTAAGTTTCCTAGTCCCATAGTGCACAGACAGGAAAATGTCCAATTCTTCAAACCATTGGAATCTTCACAGATCATTAGACATAAGAAAAATAACAGGTGCATCTTTGACTTGCAAAGGTGACTCATCTTCCTTGTGAGCATCTGAGACTCCTTCAGTTAATGTGGTTAGTCAAGGGTAAGCACACTGTGCAGCTTACACAACAGTGGCCATGTGTCCCAAGTGAAGGACCTAGAAAAATAAAGTTATCCGCTAGTCTCTCCTTATTCTACAATGTTCTAGAAGTTAAAAAACAGCAACTGTTACTTGGAAACTGTGTGAGTTACTACTCTCAGCCACACACTTGAGCCTTGTTATGATTTACGGCACTTAAAATCCAGTTAATTAAAGCAAAAGCATTTCCCAAACACATAAAGTCTCAAAAAGTGACAATCAATATTCTCTTCATCACGTTTATTTTTTCCTTGACTGGTTCCTACATTAGTTTAAGGGCCATCCTAATTCTCAGCACAGCCTCATCCCTCCTTATCCATCACAGTTACTCACTACAGCACCTGGCCACCTTGTACTTGGTTGTAATCTACACCTATAAATCATGGAAAGGTAGGACACCTTAAGCAGATCAAAGCCTAGCATTCCATCAAGTCTCTAGCTTTTAAATATGAATTTATCCTTTATCTTAAAAGAAATTTAACTTTTTTCGAGTCTGTAAAGTATAAATTTCTTTTATTCATTCAAGCTGATTTTTTTTTTGTGCAAGCACAATATCTGAATTCATTTGGACTACTTTCATTCCACATTTTACATCAGTCATAACACATTCACACTGTTCACCTCAAAAAAAAAATGAATGGACTAAAGATATAAATCAATGATAGAATACTCCCCATGCTTAGCAAACAGGGACCCTGGCTTTAAAGCTTAGTATCAATAAATGAAGATATTAAATATAACAAAGACATGATTCTAAATTCCCTTTCAGAATAAGTATAGGGCTTTTTTTTCTAATTTTGTGTTAGAAAGGCAATCCCAACCTGCCAATCATTTTTGTTATTGTTAAAACTCTTTTAACACAATATATCTTAAATAAACAATTTCTTGGACAGTATATAAAAGGTCTAAACGTCAATCAAAAAAAAAAAAGAAAGAACAGATTTTCTTTTCCAACAAGCTGAATTTCTCCATTCACCTGGTTGACACATGCAGCTACCAGGTGTTCTAATTTCAGGAGTTTCCAACTAGCTCACTTAGGGTCAATGGTACGGTCTGAATTTGCTGTTCCTCTCAGTATATCGCTTTTTCAGGGCAATGGTGGAGGCTGGATTTTGGTTTTGATGTTATACTTTTAGAGGCTGACTATGCCATTAAAAAGAGAGTATGAGAAACCACATCTCACCTATGCTTTGGATATATGGCCATCTAGTTCCCTAACTCTTTTCCAAACAAAAAAAACATGTGGACAGGGCAAAGGAGTGATCATTTGGAGGTCATTTTTGCTATCACGTATCCCTGGGTGTTATTGCAATCTCTAGAAGCAATTCTTTGAAAAAGTCATGGTATTTTCTACTATGCCCTTACCCCAACACTTTGAACATTGCCGCCCATAGCGTATCAGCACAATGCTAAGCCACACTAAGGATTTAAAGTGGGTCTTTCTGTTTCTGAAACAGACATTTCATGCTTTGATGCCAAACCTGTATTTCCTTCTTCCAGCAAGAACAGTTCTATAAAAAGAGTCATGAGTTAGAAGCCTGTTCATTTTCTAATGAGGGAGAGAAAGGGGGATAATCTGGATGGGAACGAGGTGAGGAGGAACTGAGAGAAGTAGAGGGAGAGGAAACCGTAATTAGAATATATTATATGAGAAAAATTCTATTTTCAATAACAAGAAAAGTATTTAAAAAGAGTCAGGCATTTCAATAAGCCATATTGAAGTGCTTCCTAATCTATCTATCCTCAACAATTGTAAATTTTAGCATCTTAACTGCTTTGTTACATTAATATTTTCAAATACTTAATTTTTCATATTGATATGGTCTATTTATAACCTTTTTATTGAAATCTACAGTGCATTCATTTGTGAACTATGTCATTGACTGCAGAGAGAACATTAAGAGAAACATTCTATACACCCTAGTATTTCAACGGGTTACGGATTGACCCAGTGCATTTATACTAAAGTATCCTTCCTTGAGAGCACTGGAATTGAGCTTCAGTTAAAAATGCTCCATTGCTCTTGAGGAAGTCTGGTTATAATGTGTGCTATATTTAGTATCAGTGGCTTTTCTCACCTCCTATGAACCAATAACAATATGCGTACTGTCCTTTAACCCAAGACTTATTTCTCTCATGGCTCATTTCTGAAATGTATTGTAGAGGAAGATGGATCCTGGACAAGAAGATCAATCCACTAATGTTAGTTGTTAAAATGAAAAATTTAGAATGGCTTTGTGATTTTTTTTTGGTGGGTTGTTAGTTTTTTAAAAGTCTGAGCCATTACAACCTGACAATGATGTATATCATTTTGCATATTGGTCCAGCACCTAAAACAACATTGCTGGCCTATCACTGGAGAGAAAAAGATGGAGGCTTCCTGCTATTCTCGTAGCTCTGATCACAGATTATGCTGAACCCTACCTGCCTTTCTTCCCTTACTGCATGGCACAAGCAGTAGAGTCTACAAAGGGATGAAGAAGTTACATGTATTTTCAGAATAATAAAAGGAGAAAGCGACAGTGATGTGTGGTTTACACGACATTAAAAAAATCACATTGTAAATTAGTAGTTATAGTTTCTCCTCTAATAATCATAATTACTAACACTGGTTAGTTAGCTAAGTTTACAGTACCAAGCATAGTATCCCTCTGGTTGAGCGGGTCTTAAGTCAGATTGGAGAGCTGTTGGTCACTACCAAGGTATGTCAGCCACTACTGCACCCATAGGGCTATTCTGCCATGCTGGTCATGGATGTGTTTCATAGACATCATAGCTGGGTGGCACTTGCGTCAGAAGCTACACCCTTAAAGTCTCACCCAGGAGACTGCCCAAATGTGAGTTGAACAAAGAGGACACCAACCAACATGCAAAATTACATGGGGAAAACCTGTGAGGCCTCAACTCTACACAAAGAACTACAGGCAACTGAATAAATCTGGAAACAGGAAAGGTGGCCCTCAGAAAAGAAGAACACACCAATTGGTTGTCTAGGGCCAACTGGTCAGTCCTGAAAGCATACATACAGGTCACATATGGACTAAACAGGTTGTATTTTGGGATATATATGTATATATATTGAAATATATGTGTGTATATATGCATATATGTATGTATATATATTTCCAATATATACAAATGTATACATGCATGCAACAACAATAAATGAAAAAAAGGGACCATGAATCTGAAGAAGAATGGGGAGGGGTATACAGGAAGGTAAAAAATTTCTTTGTTCTAATTGGCATCAAATTTGAACTGAACTAAGAGAAATAATTGTCTATAATTTATAAAATTAGGGTATTTTTGTATGTATAGAAATATTTTCAGCACACCAAAATACACTAAAAATAATTGGATTCATATCTTCACTGAAACATTGGCTATTTTTATTTTAAAGAGTCTTTAAATATTATCTTGAGCACTTGCGCTTTTTCTCAAGTGAAAACTAACAATAGATAATTTCAGGGCTGAAAAGGTTGAAAGTATGCCAACTGTGTTTAAGGAATTGAGATGCTTCAGCTATGATACAGATGACTTTATGATGTTTAATTTTGTTCTTTCTCTCATGTCTAATAGAAGTAAAGTAAATGGAGCTGGCAAGAGAGTTTGGATTTTAATTATGTTAGGCAAACAACCCAAGTCAGTCTAAACACAAACTGAGAATCCTCCAAGGATAGTCTATATACAGCATAAAGAAATAGAGATGCCAATGTGCTCATAAATTGGGAGCAGATAGCCTCAACGCAGACTAGATCCAAACGAATCAGTCAGTTAGGAATATATGATAACTTACACCGTACATCAATAGGAGACTGTGACTATGATCAGCAAGCACCAGTCTTTCTTGCCTATATCCATTCTAACATTTCTTTCTCTGTATGTGGCACCACATACTATGAGGACTCTTTTGCCTGACAGCTGTGGTTGTATCTCAGCTTTTTGTACAAGAAGGTTCATTCTGAGGAACAAATAGGAGACTTAATTTTATGTGTGTCATATCTATGAATTCCTTCAGAACCATAGATCACTTAGAAACCAGGATGCAGGAAACATTCTCCCTACCAAAGGAAGACATTCAAGAATATCAGACAGCCCATGGGCTATGAAGTTCAGTGTTGAGATTAGACCCAGAGTAAGAAGATTCAGATACTTCCTGGAGCTAATGCCCAAGTCATTCATAAACTCATCCCTCTAGTTAGGAATGACCCAAAGGCTGAGCAAAGCTGGCCAGATGGTCTTCCAGATAGAGGAGGATAGGAAAGGTTGGAAGGAACACATCCTAGAGCAATAAGAAATCTTGTTAATAGTGAAGGTGGTCAATGGTAGGCTGGATCTGAAGCTGAGGGAAAAGAAGTACAAGCATCTAATCGACCACATTTCTTGATATTCCTGAAGATCCTGTCTGTGTTAGAACACATTTATCTCCTTCCTTAGGATGTGCCTCCTTTTATTGTCCCTGTGAGAGAATTGTGATTGAATATTTGATAGAGCAGTGATTCTCATCCTTCCTAATGCTGCGGCCCTTTAATACAGTTCTACATGTGATGACCCCAAACCATAAAATTATTTTTGTTGCTACTTCATAACTGTAATTTTGCTACTGTTATGAATTGTAATGTAAATATTTGTGTTTTCCAATGCTCTTAGGCAACTCCTGTGAAAGGGTCATTTGACATCCAGAGGGGTCTTGACCCACAGATTATGAACCCCTGTGATAGAATAAATGTCATATATCTTCTAGGGTGAATTATTTACTATGAAAATAATTCTGATGGTATTCTATATATTTCTAACTTAACAATCAATTGCTCCTATAGAAAAAATTAGGTATTTTCAAGAAAATATATAGATGCGTCCTGCACATCATAGCCATATATAAAATAGCTATACAATGAGGAGATGCCAAATACATGTCAGATGAATAAGCATCTCTAGCTGAATTATGGCGTCTTTATTCTTTTAAGCATTAATGGAAAAAGGTTCAACAGCAAATTAAAGTTGGTTATCATTTGTGAAACCATATGTCTTCATGCACAAAACCAGCTTTTTTTTAATATTAGAGGAGAAATCGCCAAATGAAAAGAAGCACAACAAAAAATAGAGGAGTAAGGAAGAAAGGAAGGTATGTCTCAGACTCTGCTATGGAAATGTGCTTTGGACTTCTTAGGTGCTTCTCTCTGCTTTGTAAATAGAGCACAACATCACTTTAGTTTGTAATTGGAAAATATGCATGATAAGAACACTAGTTGCAGTGAAATAGGAAAAGTTCCTCAACAGCCTAAAACCAGCTACAGGGCTCGAGCCCAGAGTCTTTGAACAGAAGACGATGCTACTTCAAGCAGAGATGGGTTATGAAATAAAAATCTCAGTGTAAACACAGGTTACCTCCTATGAGTTATTAGTCAGGAAGATACTAGGGACACCCAAAACAACACAAGCTATTCTCATCGATTTTGGTTGACTACTTATATAGATACATGGTAAGACCCTACTGCTGGGGGGGGGGGGGGATTCACTTTGCATGCAGGAAACTGAGCAGGAAACTCTCTGCTTGCTGGTAAAAATTATATAGTATGCCAGAAGGTGTTATACAGGCTTGTGGGAGAAAGAAGAAATCAGTGGTGTTTTCTAGCCAAGCGTACTAGAACATTGACCTGTGGTAATATGTGCCCACTAGAACAATGATGGTTTAAAGGCTGTGGGGTTAACAACTGCTTTTTGGTTGGCTAAGGGGCCTGCTCCATGAGAGGCATTTTCCTTGGTACTACAAACCCACTCAAAAGCTCAGGCTAGGAGACCATGGGTCTGGAGGGAGGGGCGGGGTGGGTATACCTACTGCTGTTCTTTTGTTGTGCTGCCAAATTGCCTTCTGATTGTCTGTTTGTGCTGCTCTCAACTTTGGTTAGAAAAGCTTATTTTTTTTCAGTAAGTAGTGGTTAATGCGAAGAGTCCTAACTAGTCAAAGTGCCAAATATGAATAATTGAATGCTTGGCTGGGAGTGATTTCAATGGGTCATCCATATCAACATCTTACCATCCAGGGCTCAGAAAACCTTGTGGAAGAGGGAATGGGCAGAATGTAAGAACCAGAGGACAGGAGCTGTGAAATGCTGGATTCTGGACGTCATTGCAGCTGTGGTTACTACACAAGAGTAAGCTAGCCTAAATTCCAGAATGGATAGAAATGGGTCCCCAAAGGCCCCACCCTGATTGGAGGAGATATCAACAGCCAAGAGAGGGAAGTTGCTCTCTTCTGGAGATGGGGCTATTGGTAGGTTGCTCATGCTCCAGTGGGATTGGCCACACACATCCACGTGCATGTTGGCAGTGCTAGTTGGACTCAGGGAGCTACTTATAATTAAAATTAAAAATAAAATAGATAATGAAGCTGGGAAACTGATAGGTTAGAGAGCACAAGGGAGTTGGCATGAGGTAGTAGTGGGTAGATATGATCAATATATTGTATAAATACATGAAATTTTCAAAGAATAAAACTATTACTAAAAAAGTCAATGCCTGGTCAAAACTTTGTTTTTTCTGTCATGATACCTGAAATTCCAGACTTAAATTACCAATCATGAGCATTATCTTACTAGGAAAATATTCTTCCTCAATGATAAGGAATAATAGGTATGTAGTTATATTCAAACCTGAAGGGTATTCTACTTAGAAACTACCTTTATTTAACATATAAAATACTTTTAAAAGCAGTGACATCATTATTTAAATTTTACTTTTTTATCAATATAGAACCAGATTTGGTCACAATGTATGTAAAATAGATAGCCCTTACTTTAAAATGAACATGATCAAAATCTTATTCTCTACCAAATTCTAGACAAAAAAAAAAAAAATACCAAAAAAAAGAACATGCTTCATCACATCTACATGGAAGGAAACTGCATAGAGCATCTCCTGGACCAGTTGATGCTAGGAAAAAAAAAAAAAAAAGCCAGCAGACTGCTCTCCAGGGATAATCAGGAAGATCGCCAAGCACCATTTTCAATTGGCTGGTGAACTTCCGCCGTAAGGTCTCTAATCCAATTTCTCTTGGGACTCTTGTGTAACTTTAACAAGCTCATTACAACGTTGCACCCACCAGATGTGTTGGCAGCTCACAACACTACACAAGGAGGAAGCTAGACCTAGGCTTCCGCTTGTCTTGACTATGACATCATAAGTGTAACCCCCAATTTTCTATCATATAATGTTGCGGGTTCATTTATAGGGATGAGGGGACAGGTTCAGAGTCATGACAATTTGAAGAAGCTTTTTTTCACACAACAGATCCTCAAAGCATAAATTGTGCACTGCAGCTCGTGTAGAGACAGGTGGGGTTTCCTACATGAACTGTCTTCGCTAACATTTTGCATTAATTACACTGCATGAAGTGCCAGGGAGAGTTTCTTCTCCAAAGATTGTATCTAAAATATAACCCTAACGTTTTTGAAGAAAGAAATGGTCCTAATTAGCAGAGGGTCATCCCAATAATGCAGTCACATTTGGCCTGACTCATTACCTGGATTCTTATTGTGTCTTTTCAGAAATGCAAAATGACCTTCAAATGCCAGGCAACGCAAAAGTCTGCAAAGACACAGGAAAACAATGAAGTGTCACTTTTACCGGAGGGAGAGAAAACAAGATTTGCAATTACCTAAAATGTTCTACAAAATTCTCTCCTCAGAAGTTAGTTTTTAAAAAATAAATAAGACATGAAAGCAGAGGGGAACTATGGGAAGGGGAAGGGGACCAATAGAGAGCAGAGGGAATAAGAGAGTGTCGTGGGAGGTGACAGGGCACAGAAAGTCAAAATGCATATACATGTATGAAAACATAGCAGGAAGCCGGGCGTTGGTGGCGCACGCTTTTAATCCCATCACTCAGGAGGCAGAGCCAGGCGGATCTCTGTGAGTTCGAGGCCAGCCTGGACTACAGAGTGAGTTCCAGGAAAGGCACAAAGCCTTTTGTCTCGAAAAACAAAAACAAAAAACAAACCAAAAAAAAAAAAAAAAAAAAAAACATAGCAAGGCTTGTTATTTTTTACAATTAATATATGCTAATTTGGACAGTGCACATTTGAATATGAAAGGGAAAAGGGAACAGAAGAGAGGAGATAAGAAAGTGTAACAGAGCTCTGCCCCAGATCTCTAGACTTGGGGTGGGAAGAATTTCACTCATGAGCCTCCTGGCATTTCTAGGCCTGGCAGCCCTGGAGGACAAACACAATTCTGCCCAAGTCTCTAGACTTGGGTGAGAAGAATTTCACCACGAGCCTGCCCCTCTGACGCCGGGTAGTTTGAGCACCAGTCCGGCACAGATCCATGACAGACGGAGTGGAACAAGACCCGCACACAGGCTTGCCTGGACCACTCTGGGATCTGAGGAAGAAGCCGGGTCCTGCCCAGCCCCATGACAGACTGAGCGGAACAACGAGATCCACAAGGAGCACCAGGCAGACGGGTGCTATTATGGCGAACAGATGTGTGGTGTGGTATGGGAGAAAGAGACACACACACAGAATGGTTCGTGTCCTGTGCACAGAGGCATAGTTGAAGAGGTGAAAGTGGTGAGCAGCGGCTGATGTGGATAGATAACGCAATTTGCAGTGTCATTAAACAAATTGAGACTCACTTTGTTCCTTACATGGTTGGCTAAAATTAAAATGCAGCAGAAATCTAATCTCAAAGTTTGTAGTTTTGCCCAAATTTCTTTGACATGTCAACTTCCCATTGACCTGTTATCCTTGCTCTGTCCACTGTAGGATACTCCAAATCCCATGTTTTACAGAAAAATAATGAATCCTTTCAATGAAAGAAGTGTTCTTTGAAGATTTCCAGTATTGACAAATTATTTTTATTACTATGCTTGTTAAATATGCATAAACACAAAACCAAACAAAAATTCCTTATGCTTAGAGTTTATTTAGAGCTTTTATTCAAAATCAAAACAAGTTTAACGCAATACATACAAACAAAATTATAATTGCAACCAAATTACAATTGGCACATCAACGTAGTGTGAGAGATGGCGCTGTTACACTGCAACTAAGTTTAAACATAAAATAATCACTTCAGTTTACATTTGTTATGGGAATTCTAGATGCTTCTACTAGTCTATGTTTCTAGACTCTTCTGTATTTAAAAAAAAAAATTTAGAGCCTCTTCAGTTGTTCAGCCCTCCAATTATGTAATTTGGCATTTACTTGATATGAAATGTTTCATTTACTAAGTCCTTCTTGTGTTTCTTTTATGTTCCACATTTAAAATGCTGATTAGCTTTAAAACCTTTTCAGACACTGATGCACAGCTATTCTTCATTAGGGCAACTTTGCTCTTCAGAGGATCCATGACAATTCTGGAAGACATTTTTGATTTTTATATCTAGGAAGAAGAGGAATTAGCATGTAGTAGATAGAAGCAATAGATTTCTCTTGTAGAGCAATTTCCTCCAGATTGAAACCATCTCTTTCTCCTGGAGGAAGGACAGGGACTCTTGAATCAGGACACTAATAAAAAACAAGACTCAGAAAATTATGAGATCCAGGAGACTCCTTATCTAGTTTAATTAAGCAGTAAATAAATGCTGAGGAAGAGGCTCTTCCACAGAGCTACCTACAAGTTGGGATGTAGCTTTCAGGAGTCATCACTCATGGTGGGATATGCTCTTTAGTGGTACAGCTAGTTCTGAGTCATCCATGCTGCTATAAACAACCCCAGCTCCATATTCCCAAGTAGCCCCAGTCAACTTACTGCTTCCTGAAGCAAGCATTGGGTGGGATAATTACTTCGTTCTGTTGTTAGTACCATATCTGGAATGAATGGATATCTATCCTGTCTCTTCAGAAAAAACAGGCAACTACATCCTAAAATGCATAGGGCAAATCTGTGTAATAGCAAATCACTTGGTTCAAAATATTGGTAGTGAGTAAATTGAGAGAGCCAACTAAAAAAATACCAACTGCTAAATGTCATATATTATTTATTACTTGGTTGTAAGTGAGGCTCTTGATAATTCTTTAAGTATTTTAGTTGAACATTTAAAAGCCTAATTTTAAGAGCATGTCTTTTAGAAAAATATGTGAATTTCATAAGACATAAAAATTTAAGTTCCAAGAACTCTGGTAAGAGCTAACATTTGGAAGATTTTCATTTCCTTATGTAACATTATTCTTAAATCTTTTCAATTCATCAGGTTGTTGACTTTTGACATTTGCTTTTTTATTTTTTTTTAATCAATTATTTAAAGTATATTTGTAGAAATTTCTGTGTACACACAGTGAAGAGATGACATTTGACAGAGTGTACCATTTAAAATGACCTCTTTTCATTTCTCTTTTTTCTCTACAACAAATGTCTGTTAACTAGAAGCCAGCTATTTAGAGGGATGCTGCACTGAACTACAGGCTGAGCACGTATACATTTGTACTCTATGTTGAATCCACATAGGAAAATCATTGCTAGTCATCTAACCGAATAAGAAACAAAATACACTACAGAATTCATGTTTGAGTTTAACTTAAGTTCAAGATATACATCCCCATAAAGGGATGATGGCATGAGAAAGTTCATAACCTAGAATTATGGATTAATCTATAATGATAGAATGATTAAGAATACTAGTACTATCTTCAGTCCATCCAGAAAACACCATTTATTAGTGCTTAGCAGAGGCCATGAATGGTTTGGGGAGAGATGGATAGAAGGTGGTAACAGACAGTGAGGATACCGTTGGAGAGGAGCAATAACTTCTAATGTTCTATAGCATAATTGACAGAGCTGGGCAGAAAGAGGAAGTGATGTAGCTGGGCAAATAGAGGAAGTAAGATGGCAGGGCACAAAAAGTTATATAACGCATATACAGGAAGTAACTCTCTTGGGCTGAGGATTTCCTAGCGGTAAGAACTTGTAGCTGGCTTGCTCTATTCCTCCGATCTTTCAGCTTTCACCCCAATATCTGGCTCTGGGTTTTTTATTAATAAGACCGTTTAGCAATTCGTGTTACATCTGGTGACCCAACGTTTGTAGCACGAATTCACTAAAAATTCACTTGCCTGGGGCTCAGGCCCAAGCTGCACAAGGCCAGGGTTTCCACCCCACATGGGCTGGAGTCTCTTTGGCTTCTTCTCTCCTAGTGGGTTGTGGGCTCTCTCTGGATCCCCATCTTGGATTGCTACCATACTAGGTAGCTGCCTTGAAACTCCCTCGGGCTTCTACTGTTCATGCAGTCGGCAGAGTCGTTGAACTTTCACCCCAATATCTGGCTCCGGGTTTTTTATTAATAAGTTCATTTAGCAATTCGTGTTACACACAACAGGTCAAATGTGGTTCACAGCTAATTACATATTTTAATAAGGATAGAAGAGAGGCTTTAGGAAATCTCAATGAAAGAAATGTTAACAGTTTGAGCTGATAGAAATGCCAATTACTGTGAACTGATCATTGCACAAAGTACATATTGAAATAGCACATAAACTCATATACAGGTATAATTATGTAACTATTAACCATTTAAAAGTAAAAAAAAAAAAGTGATGCAAACACATGTTAAGTGGTGCAATCTTTATAAAGTTCAGTCTCTGGTCAAATACAGTATGTGTTTTCCTCCCTGGCTGGAAGTAAACTTGCTTAATGCTCCCCAGTCAGCATGGTGGGAAGGAAGCATGTACCAATAACAAGCAACTAAAAATACTTTCAGAGCCTGAAACTTTTTTGCTACAGTGAAAATTCAAGTGTCAAAATAATTATCACCTCAATTTATTTTCAAGATTGTCTGGCCAGCTGCCGCAAAAGATGGATCATCTTTTATCTCTGTACTTATACAAGAGGGTGGCCTAGAATCAAGAAGTCTTCACTTGACTCCCGATGACCTTGATAACTCATCGTACGACCTTAAGGAAGATTCTCTCCAACCACCTGCCCTCCTGCTCATTTGCAAGGCAGATAACAACAGCTCTGTTAGCAGCACTCTCATGGCCAAATGAAGATGTACAGGGAAGATACATTTGGCATTTACTAAGCTCTCAGGGTTTGCTATCATTATTTCTTTACTTGAGGCTGATGTAAGGAATAATTAAAAGATTACGGAAACAGCAAACGATCATAAAAGCTTATTTTTAAGATACAGCTGGATATTTGAAATACGCAAAATTATCATGCCTAGAGTAAGCCATTTTCTCAATCCATCTATGAACATCAGTTCTGGAAATAGCGTGGCTGTAATTCAACTTTTTTTTTTTAATTCAAACAAATAAATGCTTATGGAACCTCTTTTTTTTAACTTTTAACTTTTATTGATTCTTTGTGGATTTCACATCCTGCATTCTGATCCCACTATCTCCCCGTCCACTCACATCCTCCCTCTGCCCTTGCAACACCCCCTTCAAAATAGAACCAAATTTAAAGGAAAAACCAAAAATCAAACAAAACAAGAGGGAGGGAGAGAAAGAGAGGCAAGGAGGGATGAGGGAGAGAGAGAGAGAGAGAGAGAGAGACAGAGACAGAGACAGAGACAGAGACAGAGACAGAGAGGGAGAGAGAGAGAAGCTGGAAGCTATAATGTGGCCCATTGAGTTTACCCTTTAGCTCATTCATTTTTACTTGCAAGTGTTCATTGCCACAAGTCATTGGTTCAGCCGAGACCCTCTGGGCTTCTGCTACACCGCTGATAATGTGCTCTCATTGGGGGCTCCTCTTGATTATCCTGTTGTTGTCCTGCGTCACAGAGATCCTGCTGTTTTGAATCTGTAGGTTTGTCTCTTTCACACGTTCCAACAATTCATGGATGTGAGGTGGGCCAACTCCTATCCCTGCTTGTGGGCAGTCGCTGGGTTGGTCAGCCTGCCAGCTTTCCTTCATCTTTACTACCTAGGCAAGCTCTCCAGCTCTGCCTCAGCTACCTCACCCAATGCAGCCTACAGCAAGGAGTGGGGCCACTTCTCCTGCTCTCAGGTCCTCAGATGGAGGTCACCCATACTCACACTACCAGGGCCAGCACTATCGTTTTACCCAGGCAAGGTGGAGGGCCTTTTCTCTCACTTCCTGTAAGGGGCATACAAAGGAGGGGAGGGTGTCAGCTCTCCTGCTCTCATGCTTTCAGGGCTGGCTCACCTGCCTGCCCCCCTACACACAACAGGGTCAGCTCTAAAGGGCTCCCCAGGTGAAGTGAAAGGCCTGCTCTCCTATGTGCTGCAGCCTGTGAGGGTCATAGTTAGCTCTCCCACTCTTGTGATCCCAGGGCCAGCTTTCTCACCTCCCATAGGTATATGGAGCACCTTTTACGTTCCAGAGAAGAATTATTCTTGCATGGAGTTCAGAGTTGACTCTGAAGGGGCTGTGCCTTCAGGAAGCTGACAACCTAGATATAAATAAGTAAGGGGGGAAATGGTGCAAAAATCATATGAGCCCATCACCTGGTTCACAGGCTTCTTGAAACTGTATGAATGAGCAGTCCTTATCCAATGACAGTAAAGAGAAAAAGGGTAGAGGTCGGGGTTCTTCTGTGTGAATAAATGAGCTTCTTTTTGAAGTGAGATGTGGACTACAGATTGGAGAGAATAATTCCAAGCATTTCTTATGTAGGTTTACAGTAAACACACACACTAATGTACGTTTAAAACAAAGAGTGTTTTGCTTTAGACCACACATGGTATTCGGTAAAATGCTTAGGTACATTTTACTTTCATATGACCTCCAATGAAGTGGACAGTGAAAAGCATAGGGCAGGGAGAACAGAGAACTACATTGTAAGGGTTGCATTTAGAACAGTCTTGCCATTCGCTTGCTTTTTTTCCACAGGCATGAGGCATACCCTAAAAATACTCACAGCACACCAGGCCTCTGCCTGGGCTTTGTCTGCTAAGGACTTGAAAGGAAACAGCACTGGAAGAGATGAAGGAGGTTAAGTAGTGCTAGGTGTGAAACCTTGGTGTTAGAAGCTGGTGACCCTCAGAAGTTAACTAAATAATGGAACAAGAAGGGGTAAAGTGGAGGCAGGGAAAGGGTAGGATAAAAGAAGGAATACAGGGAAGGATAAATATAAAGACATTACAAAAAGTCACCCTGAAGAAACACCCTAAATATACATGTGTGTATGTGCACACGTGCGCATGCGCACGCACACAGACACACACACAAACACAGAGAGAGTTAAAATGAAATTACTTTTAAACCAACTCCTAATGACTTATCATTATACTCATAGATTGAGGCATCTGTCAACCCTCATTACAGAAACTTCTACGTGGATTAGCATAGAGACACACAACTGGCCAAGATGCAGAGAATGTGAGAGTGGGTAATGCTCAATGCTCAACCCTAAATGGAACATCTGTAACATACACACACACACACACACACACACACACACACACACACACACACACACACACACACACCAGGCTCAGGAAATCATCACAGAAGAGTAAAAAGAGTCTAAGAGCCAGAGGTGGTATATGACTACAAGGAAACAATGTTCTCCAGACAGAGCCAAGCAGTGGCACTTAGGAACTCACAGCTGCTGTGCCACATAAACAAGCCCTGTGTAAACTCAAGCCAGAACAAATTCCATCATGAAGCAGGGAAATTGGAAGGGAAGCGCTACTCTAAGAAAAGGAGATATTAGAAACTAACCAAAGAGGGTGTTAAGTTTTCTCTAAGAATATAGGCTCTGGTAAGTTGACCACACTACAGTAGAAAGCCACACATCCAAGCAAAAATTGCACTTGATGGATTTTTTAAAGGACACAAGTAGATACAAAAAGGGGACGGACGGATCTAAGAGCAATTGGGAGGGTGAAAATGATCAAAAACACATTGTATAAAATTCTCATAGAATTAATGAAAAGTTTATATAACACTAAGTTGGGTTGGTAGGGAAAGGGTGTGTTTAGGAAGAGTTGGGGAAGGAGAAGTGAGTACAGTGAAAACGTGTTGTTTAAACTCAAAAATTTCAAAGAATTAGGAAGAAAAAAAACAAATGAACAGCAAAACAACACGAGATTGTTGTATTATAGTATCCCCCCACAGTATATTTCTTTCTGTGGTATGCAAGCCATTGCCTTTGTGTCAGACTTGTAAAAGTAATAAAGATGATGGAGATAAAGTAATTGTCAATAGGGGGATGTAAATGATGTGGCATCATATAGCTGATACGTGATTAATGAGAGTCCTTATTTTACATTTTTAACATTTATTTTATTTTGTATTTGAGAGTTTTGCTTGCATGTATGTACATTCACTGCTTTCCTTCCTGATACCTGTGGTAGCCTGAAGAGGACATCATATCTCAATGTACTTGAGTTACTACAGTTGTGAGCTGTTAGCAAGGTGGTGGGAAACAAACCTGGATCCTCTGCAAGAGAAGGTGACTTTAACCACTGAGCCATCTCTTCGGCCCCAGGGACTGTGTTCATGTGTTGCCTGTTTCTGTATTAACCATGTTCCAAACTTCCCTTCTCATAATATTGTGTGGAACTACTAATAAGCCTACAAACCAGCCTGCCAAAACAACTGGTACTAGAAAAACAAAATGGGACAATACATTTTCCTGTTTTCAAATTATATCACAAAATCAATCAAAAGACTTTGGTTTTAGAAAAAAAAAAACACCTTCAACCAAACAGATATATAAAAATTGAATGAAATAGAGGGTTCTAAAAATAAACATAAATGCATACAATATAGTCAACTAATTTTGGGCAAAAGTGTCAAGAATAAACAATGAATGGTAAAGTATACAGTCTCTTCCATAAATGGTGCTGTGAAATCTACATACACATCCAAATGAATGGGACTGAAAAGTTATACAAAATGAACTAAAGGCATCTACGTAAGACTTGAAACCCAGAAAGCTACTAAAAGGAAACAGAGAACAGTCCTCTTGGTATTGGCCTTAGCAATAGTTTCTCAGATACGACAACAAATGCATAGGCTACAAAAGAACAAAGCATTAAAAAGACTGTACCAGAACGAGAGGCTTCAGCATTAAAAAAAAATAAATAATAAAACTTTTTAAAAAAACATTAACTGAGTGAATAAAATAATTCATGAAATGGGGGGAAATGTTTGCAAATTATATCTGATAAGAGGCAAATATCTAAGTCATAGAAGCGATGCAGGCGGGAGCTGGCTTCCAACAGTCAGCGAGGGAAAAGGACCACGGTAAAAACTGTAAATCGTTCTCACGGGAAGCAGTAAGAACAGAGACTTGGTCAAAAGGAGAATTTAAGCCTTAAAACTCCAGTGCCAATGAGTCCAAAACTATTCTCTACCCTTTTCTATCGTATTCAGGGTACTTGGCCGAATGTTGAGGCCCTTGGTCCATTTGGAGTTGAGTTTTGTGCAGATGTATGTATCTATTTGCATTCTTCTACATGTAGCCATACAGTTTGATGAGCGACATTTGTTGAAGTAGCTGTCAAAGAAGTCAGTGTGTATTTCTGACTTCTTTGTCAAAAATCAGATGTCCATAGGTATGTGGTCTCCAATCATGACTTTGATTTTATTCCACTGATCAATGTGTCTGTTTTTTTATGCCAGTACCTGTTTTGGAATATTTATTTGTACACTTTGTGAAGATATATTGCTGTGATTGGTTTAATAAAGAGTTGAATGGCCAATGCGTAGGCAGGAGAGATAGGCAGGATTTCTGGAAAGAGAGAGGAAGAGGAGGAGAAATCTAGGCACAGGGATTACACAAGAGTAAACAGAACAAATCAGATGTACAGAAATGGAGAAGATGTAAAAAAAAAAAAAAAAAAGCCCACATGGTAGAACATAGATTAATAGAAGCAGATTAAGTTATAAGAGCTTGTTAGGGGCAAGCCTAAGCTAAAGACTAAGCTTTCATAATTAATAGTTAATAAAAAGTCTCTGTCCAGACAAGAAAACTTACTACACAAGGTACCCAATGTGGGGCACATATTTCCACATAGGACCTGAGAAAGCTTTTTTAAAAGGTTCAAAACATGCAAGTACGAAGCCAGATGCGGCTTCCTAGTCCTTAGTCTCACAGTCAGGCACGGTGTACAGAGACACAGCTCCAAACCACTGCCAGCTGTGGGTTTGAGCCAACCTATACCATGTGCAGAGCCATGTGGCAAGTTCAAGGCTTGGCTCATGTGGTCAGGGAAGGCTGCAGGCATGCAGTAAAGCAGTTTAGACCGAGAAAACCTTTAAACAGATACAGTAGAAAATAGGTATACACAGTCATAAAAATAATAATAAATAGTAAAGTCTTTAAAGAGAGGGTAAAATAATATAAAAAGGATAAGCCATGTAAGGATGGAAAATATTCTAACATACGGAGTTTGGACCTTACATGGTGTTTTGTTAAGTTTGAATTTTTTTAAATGCTAATGAACAGAGAAAGTCAGCTAGTGAGAGACATTAGATTATTAAAGGGATGTGTGGTGCTTGAAAGAAAATGGTCCCCAAAGAGAGTAGTGTAGCTAGAGTTTTCCTGCCTGGCCCACGGTCAGGACAAATCTCTCTCACCCGCCAGTCCCGCAGCCACTCAGACCCAACCAAGTAAACACACAGAGACTTATATTACTTACAAACTGTATGGCCATGGCAGGCTTCTTGCTAACTGTTCTTATATCTTAAATTAACCCATTTCTACTAATCTATAAGTTGCCACATGGCTCGTGGCTTACCAGTACCTTACATCTCACTTTTCATGGCAATGGCTGGCAGCGGGTCTCTAACTCAGCCTTCCTGTTCCCAGAATTTTCTACTCTGCTTGTCCCGCCTATACTTCCTGCCTGGCTACTGGCCAATCAGTGTTTCATTTATTAACCAATCAGAGCAACACATTTAACATACAGAACATCCCACAGCAGAGTAGCACTTTAGGAGGTATGGCCTTATTGGAGAAAGTGTGTCACTGTGGGAGCAGGCTTTGAGATCGCTTGCTCAAGCTTCCCATGTGTGACTTTTAGTTGACTTCTTGTTGCCTCTGAGTCAAGAAGTCGGACTCTCAGCTCCAGCATCATGTCTGCCTGCACACAACAATGCTCCCCACCATGATGATAATGGACTAAACCTCTGAAGCTGAAAGTGAACCCCCTCAATTAAATGTTTTCCTTTATAAGAGTTGCAGTGGTCATGATGTCTCTTCTCAGCAATAGTAAACCCTAAGACAGAAGTTGGTACCAGGGACTGGGGTATTGATGTAATAGGTCTGACCATGCTTTTGTTTAGAGTAATATGGATTTTGTTACTTTGTGTTAGGAAAGCAGTGGAATGCTTTAAGCACTGCTTAATGGGGCATGCTGCTAGGAGCATGTTAGACAATGGTGCTGGGAATGATTTCAAATGTTGGGAGCTGGCTCAAAAGGTTACAGAGAAGAATTTTAGTATGTTGCCTGGAAATTATTCTTGTGATATTTTTGTGAAGAGAGTGGCTGCCTTTTGCCCTTGTCCAACGATTCTGCCTGAGGCTAAAGTGACAAGTTTTGGATTAATTCTATTGGCAAAAGACATCTCAAAACAGCCTAGTGTAGACTCTGTCATGTGGTTACTAGTGGTAACTCTAATGAAGATTTATAATGAAAAGAAGCAAGCTAAGCAGGAAAAAATATTTGAGAAGAAAAAGAGCACCAGAAAAGCAGAATGGAGCTAAGTAATTTCTCATTACACAGAGACTGGACAACAAATAATACATCTAGCTCTCCCAGGACTTGATCTTTATTTCAATTTTTCCAGGTCCCCTAAAGATGTCATTGCCCCCAGACAATAGGAAGTAATTTTAAGAACATGATGCCCACATTCTCAAGAGGTAAAATGGGTGGTTTTGGTCATTTGATGGATGTTTATTATGGTTTAAGGGGGTTGGTTGCAAGTTGTTATTGATCATGGTCATGGAGGAAGCTAAACAAAGGATTTTAGATTCTAGGATCTTGTTCTGAAAAGAAATGGGGGGATATAGAAATGATAAAATAATAGGCAGATTATTGAATCTACTATCAAACTAAAAAAGCAACTCGTAGTCTCAAATGTTTTACAATGGCATGGATTTCTGTATATTGATACAAATTTAAGGTTATTTTTGTTAGAACCTATTCTATATATGCTTCTACTCTTGTTTAAGATATTTTTGTATATTGATACAGATTTAAAGTTATTTTTGTTATACTATATATATGTATATATATATATATATATATATATGTTTCTACTCTTGTTTAAGGTATTGTAACTATGCAACTCATTTTAAAATGTAATATTTAATTAAGACTGTGTTAAAGCCAAATTCTTTTCTTTTTGTTTAGACAAAAGTGGGAAATGTAGGCCGGACGGTGGTGGCACACGCCTTTAATCCCAGCACTCGGGAGGCAGAGGCAGGCGGATCTCTGTGAGTTTGAGGCCAGCCTGGGCTACCAAGTGAGTCCCAGGAAAGGCGCAAAGCTACACAGAGAAACCCTGTCTCGAAAAACCAAAAAAAAAAAAAAAAAGAAAGAAAAAAAAAAGTGGGAAATGTTACAGAATATTTGTACACTGTGTGGAGGTGTATTGCTGTGATTGGTTTAATAAAGAACCGAATGGCCAATACCTAATCAGGAGGGATAGGCAGAATTTCTGGGGAGAGAGAGGAAGAGGAGGAGGGATCTAGGTGCATGGATTATGCCATTTTATTACTATAGCCCTGCAGTACTACTTGAAATTGGGAGTGGGATACCTCTAGCAGTTCTTTTATTATTCAAGATTGTTTTATCTATCCTGGGTTTTTGGTGTTTCTATAGAAGCTGAAAATTGTCCTTTCAATTTTATTGGAAACACTATATTGGAATTTTGACGTGTATTTCATCAAATCTATATATTGCTTTGCGTGGGATGGCCATTTTCACTATATTAATGCTTCCTGTCCATGAACATGGGAGATATTTCCATCTTCTGATATCTTCTTTAATTTTTTTCTTTAAAGACTTGAAGATTTTATCATACAAATCTTTCACTTTCTTGGTTATAGTTACCCCAATATGTTTTTTGAGGCTATTGTGAAAGATATTGTTTCCCTGGTTTCTTTATTGGTCTGTTTGTTATTTGAATATAGAAAAGCTTAATATAGCCAATTGAATGACTAAGTTGCAAGTAAGGATGACTTCTAACAAGAAGTAGTAATCCACCTCAGACCATGACACAAGAAGATAAACATAAGGTAACTAAAAAAAGGTTACAGCTATACACTGGTGGCTATGTTAACTCTCTGTGGCTTAAAAAATACAAGCTGGCCATGTATATCTGAGAACAAATAAAGCTCACTATAATTAAGAGTGATGAAATGCCTGCAAGGTTGAAAGAAAGTAATTCTAGCCAAGTAACTCACAGTAGACGTCCAAGGTCAACAGCTAACCGAGCTGGGGTCAGAGACAGACAGAGTGGGTTTTGACGACCCATGACTGAATGGGCAGCGCATGAACAGTGTCTGATCATTGGATGGAGGAACATGCACTAAGCATGTTGGCTCTCCACTTGCTCAGTCCACGACAGCTCAGAGATGAACCAGTTTCGAAAGAGATTACCTCAATCTTTGTTCAGTTTCTGCCATACCTTCTAAAATTCTCTAGACAGGGAGTTTAGCCGCTTTTTCCTCTCTGTCTACCTCTCAACAAGTTTCTTAATTTTCTTAACTTCTTACTTTCCCAAATTTCTCATTTTTCTGTATAATTCCTAATGTAGCTTGCTTCCCCTTTACACACCCCCACAGGAGTTTTCGTCTTTAATATTCATTGTCATGAGCAAATGACTCAGAGCCACTGTCCCAGATTGATTTCTTTTTTTATTAAGAATTTTTTTTATTTATTTTACATACCAACCACAGATCCTCCTCTCTTCCCTCCTCCCACCCCTCAGCCTTCATCCTCAACCCACCTCCCATTTCCTCCTCCAAGGCAAGGCCTCCCATAGGGAGTCAGCAGAGCCTGGTACATTCAGTTGAGGAAGGTCCAAGTCCCTCCTCTTACATCAAGGATGTATGAGCTGTCCCACCACAGGGAATGGGCTCCAAAAAGACAACTCATGCACCAGGGGTGGATCCTGATCCTATTGCCAGGGGGCACCTTAAGTAGATCAAGCTACACAACTGTCTCGCTTATACAGAGGGCCTAGTCCAGTCTCATGGAGGCTCCACAGCTGTTGGTTTAAAGTTCATGAGTTCCCACTAGCTTGGTTTGGTTATATCCCTAGGTTTCCCCATCATGATCTTGATGCCTCTTGCTCATAGAATCCTTCTTCTTTCTTCAACTGGACTCCTGGAGCTTAGCCTGGTACTTGACTGTGGATCTCTGCATCTGCTTCCATCAGTTACTGGATGAAGGCTCTATGATGACAGTTAGGGTATTCACCAATCTGATTACTAGGGTAAACCAGTTCAGGTACCCTCTTCACTATTGCTAGTAGTCTAAGGTGGAGTCATCCTTGTGGATTCCTGGGAATTTCTCTAGCACCAGGTTTCTCCCTTAAGCCATAATGTCTCCCTCTATCAAGATATCTCTTTCATTGCTCTCCCACTCCATCCCTCCCCCAGCTTGACTATCTCATTTCCTCATGTTCTCATCCCCCATCCCTTCCCCTCTATTACCCCCCTCACCCCCAGCTTACTCATGGAGATCTCATCGATTTCCCCTTCCCAGGGCAAACCATGTGTCCCTCTTAGGGTCCTCCTTGTTACTGCTTCTCTGAAGCTGTGAGTTGTAGTCTGGTTATCCTTTGCTTTACATCTAGTATCCACTTATGAGTGAGTACATATCATATTTGCCCTTCTGAGTCTTGGTTACCTCACTCAGGATGATATTTTCTAGTTCCATCCATTTGCCTTCAATTTTTATGATATCAATGTTTTTTTTACTGCTGAGTAGTACTCCATTGTGTATATGTACCATATTTTCTAATGCAAATCAAAATGACTCTGGGATACTATCTTACACCTGTCAGAATGGCTAAAATCAAAAATACTGACAACAGCTTATGTTAGAGAGGATATGAAGCAAGGAGAACACTCCTCTACTGTTGGTGGGAGTGCAAACTTGTACAGCCACTTTGGAAATCCACATGGCAGTTTCTCAGAAAATTGGGAATCAAACTACCTCAAGACCCAGCTATACCACTCTTGACCATATACCCAAGGAATGCTCAATCATACCACTAGGACACATGCCCAACTATGTTCATAGCAGCATTATTCATAATAGTCAGAACCTGGAAACAACCAAGATGCTCCTCAACTGAAGAATGGATAAAGAAAATGTGGTACATATACCCATATTGATTTTTGATGACTGTGATTGCCCAGAATCTTAAGTCTTTAGATCGGCCTGGCAGAGGTGCTCACGCCTTTAATCCCAGCATTCGGGAGGCAGAGACAGGCAGATCTCTGTGAGTTCGAGGCCAGCCTGGGCTACAAAGTGAGTTCCAGGAAAGCCGCAAAGCTACACAGAGAAACCCTGTCTCAGGGGGAAAAACAGTATTTACATCATGTACATGAGAGTTCCAATTGCTCTCAAAGACCCATCATTATAAGGAACTCTTGAAACTCAATAATGAAACAAAATAGCCCTGTCTTTTAAAATTGCCACAGAACTTGTATAGGCCTGTTAGAAAAAAAGATATGCAAGTATGCAAAAAAGTACATGAAAATATTTTCATCAATAATTATGAAAAGAATAAAATTTTAAAGATTCACATGACCACACCCCTGATGGAATGGCTATTAGAAGAAAAAGAGAGAAAAAAGGAGGGAGAGGGATGAGGGGATGGAGAGGAAGAAGAGGAAGATGAGAAGAAGAAGAGAAGGAGGAGAAGAAAGAACAAGATGAAAAAGAGTTGCATACCCAGGTAACACATGTGGAGTACATTGTAGAAAAAGAACTGTTCATTCAGAAATCCAGATCTATTATGATGTCTAGTGAGCTTTCTTTGCCTGGAGGGAGACAATGTCCCTGTCTTTCAAAGCTGTTTTCTATGGATGCAACAAATTTTGTGTGTGTGTGTGTGTGTGTGTGTGTGTGTGTGTGTGTAACACTATGGTCACTTAAACATCTGCTAACTATGAAAAAGTGTACTTTGAAAAATACCTGTATAAGGCTCTGAAAAGTTATTACTATATATGTATATACATTGCACAGTATTAATAATTATATATATAATAAATATAACATATAATTCTATATAGGGGTTAAAAGTGAGCTAAGCAATGACTACAACTTGCATTTTTTGGTATTAGTTTATTCACTGACCCTGTGTTTCTCATTCTATCATTAATTAAAATCCAGGTGAAGTTCAATGACTATTTCCTTGTACATTTCAGTTGTAATTTTGACTTCATTATCAGGGATTTCACACTTTACATAGATGGATCTGTGGCTCAGAGGAAATGTCTGGTGTCACACATTGTGGAGCTCAATGCAAAGGTTCTTTTCTCAGAAAATCTGAATGTATTTACAGTAATTATTTTCTCTAACACAGGATTAGAATTTCATTATATCTTTGTGCTTTATACTCGTAACAGAAATACTGCAATGTTTTTGAGAGTAAGAAATTATTATTTGTCCTTATATTTTTATGACATTATGTTATAATTTCACATTGTTTAAGGTATTAATGAAGATGATTTTGACATTGACTAAGAAAGGCAGTATTGAAGTAGATTTCTTACAATTCTCAAATCTATTAAATGCAATCAGCATACCACACAAAGGCTTCACTGATCCAAGGTTGAGAAGTTCAGCCCTGCCCTTCTAGAACTGCTATTATATTAGAAAAGTGAGAATTTAACAAATATTCACAAAATGTAATAAAACAGAAAGATTAAATTACAGAAATACATATTTATGTAAAACATCAATCTCATTTCATTTAGAACATGCTAGATTAGAAAATACATAAACTATAGACTGTTAAAAATCAGTCATTGAATTTTGTTTCATAATAGCTGGCTTAATACAAAAATTTCTTTAAATATCTTCCTTATATCTCTCTGAAATAAGAAAAATATCATATCAAGACAAGGAACTTGTTGAATCCAAAGAGTTAATAGAATTTTGATACATTGCTATTTTTAAGACCAGGTTGGAAATTTTTATCTATTCCTATTCCTCTAGTTATAACATCTGAAGATTGCAAACTTCTTTTCAGCCTAGACCTTGGATTTTTTCTGATGGTTTAGAAATGTCCAAGTATCTAGTAAAAAAAAAAAAAAACAAAAACAAAAAAAAACAAAAAAAAACAACCTATGCCTGAAGAGATCATAGGCCCATGGATTATTGTTTCACTAAATTTACCTGGAGTCAAACTATGTTCTAAATACATATGGTTGGTTGGTATTTATAGATATCATAGATACATGTTACTCTAACCCTTAATCAAAGAAGATTCTCTTTGCAACGGAGTGTCAAGAACGCTAAGACTCCTGGATACTCAAAGGTAGCAAAAGAGTTCTCAGCCCTAAACAAGACAAGCCTTAAATAAGGCTCAGAGACCATCACAGAAAAGGGCACAAAAAGAATGTAAAAGCTGGAATATAGAGAGAAGGGCAACGAACTGCTATCTTCATGACATGACACAGGCATTGTGATCATGATCCCACAGTGGCTGCGGTTGTCCACACTGTGTCTGCACTAGACTTCATCTGTCAACAGCCAATTGTGGATCAGGGAGTGGCTCATGGGACCTTATCCTTTCATGTTGAACCGTTGGCTACTGACAGATTCTGGGATAGAGGCATTCATTTTCTTCAGTTTTGTACTCATTGGTAAGCACATCAGGCATCAATGTATGGACCCTACCCTATGCTCACACAGTTGGCCCAAGTTGAAATCAGAGGGTCGCAGAAAGTTTAGAATGAACAAAGTAGAAAATACATTTGAATGGAGAAGAGGGTTGAGCAGGGTTGGGGGTGAGATAAGAGGGGATGCAGGGCAGGGCGGTGGTGGCACAGGCCTTTAAACCCTGCACTCAGGAGCAGAGCCAGGCAGATCTCTGTGAGTGCGAGGCCAGTCTGGTCTGCAGAGCAAGATCCAGGACAGGTACCAAAACTACACAGAGAAACTCTGTGTCACAAAAACAAGAGAGAGAGAGAGAGAGAGAGAGAGAGAGAGAGAGAGAGAGAGAGAGAGAGGTTGCAGGCGAGTGTAATCAGAATGCATTATATACATGTATGAAATTGTCAAAGAACAAATTTAATAAAAACGTAAATCCATAAGCAAAATAAAATATAAATAAAAATGTTAAAAGAACAACAAAATAGAAATTCCCAATGATCCAAGGACAGGAGGAAATCTAAAGAATCCACACTAGAATTTTGTTTCCTAATACAATGCTACGCAACCATCATATATGAATTATCAAGGAGCCTCAGCACATGAGACACCCAGCATCATAAAGGATGATAGAGAACTGCCTGCTAACAACCTGGAGTCCAAAGGTGGTTAAATTTAGTGACTGCTCTATGGAGAGGTTTACACTCAATTCTATTACCCCCTTGGCAGAGATTTCAGACCTTGATTACAACTCCATTACAAAAATTTAGGCAAGTTTCAATGGTTTTACTCATAGTGCTGAAAGGGTATGACTATTACAATTCTTTGGTAGAGAATGAGCAGCAAGTAGGTACAATTTCTACAAAAGAAGAAAGAAAAAGAGAAATTCTGTAAGCAATATATGTCATTACATATCACATCTCCTTTGATGATGAATGGAGAGTAATTTCATCTGTGGAGGGATGCTGCAGTGGTTTGGATATAGTCTGACCCTGTCAATATACATAGTGAAAGCTTTTTGCCAATATGATGTTATTTACAGCCACTGAGTCCTTAGGAGATATTGCGTTATGGGAGAGGGGAGTGTGTCCTTATGAAGGGATTAATATAAAATCCATGACAGTGGGGTGGTATCACAACAGCAGCTTGTTATAAAGTGTCTGGGCATCTCAGTGTCTCTGTTCTTCTGTAGGTACCTGCTGTGCTTTGCTATGAGCCCCTCACACCAGAAGCCAAGGATATACTGTTGTTATGCTTTTGGACTTCCAAAACCACAAGCTCAAATAAACTGCTTTTCTTCTTAAGTTATCCAATTCAAAATATCCTGTGATAACAACAGAAAATGTGGTAGAATAGATACACACCAATCTTTACTTGGAAAAAAATAGTTTAGAGATTCTGTTTGCTTCCTATCAGAAAAAGAATTCATGATCCATCTTATTAAAGAAATCATGATTGTCTTGCAAGTGTCTTTGAATAAAACAGAGCATTACAAACACCTTCAAGACAGTAGTCATGTAAGAGCTTTACGAAGAAGGCATCATTTCAGCTGCTCATTAGGCCACTGTGTAACCACACAATTTCAACCATCCTCACACCTGTTTAAATGGCTTTCAATTTTTCTCCGTATGAAAGTTATCTTCCACATAGTACTTACTATCTAATTTCTCCATATGAAAGTTATCTTCCACATAGTACTTACTATCTAATTTTTTAATAGAACCTTAAAAATGTCATTCACCTCTCTACTTAGATTCTTTCAACGATTCTCATCACTCATCCAATTAATTTAAAATCTTTTGCATAGGACTTCAGACATGTGTGTGATCTGGAGCTTAATAGCCTTTCCAGCTGCATTTTTATTCATTTCCCATAGGCTGAACACCTTATCCACCCCTGTAAAAACATAATATATTTCCAAGTCACAATTCTTTCTCCAATACTCTTCTCCCTCCACTGGGAAATTAAGAGAACCATGCTAAAGATGATTTATACAGCAACTTGACTTTGTGCTATAAAACAATACTAGAAGGCAAGAACAAGCTAGACAGATGCATGGAGGTCTCCAGGATTATGGAGGAGTGATGGAGTATCAAAAGGTACTAAGTGTGAAAGAGCATGGTATGGGGATTTGTAGAGCCTGAAGTGAGTGGCCAGGCAGATAAAATCTTGTGCTGGTGATGAAACCATGACAACCATAAGGCAGCGAAGATGCTGATGGTGAAAGACAAGAACGCACGCCATGGCAGGAACTGTATTTTAAAAGTTTGGTATCAGAAACACCAAAGACCTTTAAAGTTATGCACGTCTAGCTGACAAGTTTCCAATGTTAGGTGCATGGCTTTCTGATGGTTTTGATGGGGAGAGCAGGCCCTGCAGCCAGAATCTAGGTATTTGAAAAGGTCCTAAAGATGGGATCACTGAGGTGCAGCCAGGGAAAAGGAAAAGTGCTACTTCTCTTTGCAGCAAAGCCTTCCCTGCCCACGGAGGAGCCTCCTAAAGTGAAAAGATGCTGATTTTTATGACATGGACTTCAGCTCCCTGCACAACCTAAAACCCAGTTGAAGAATGTCTAATTTAAATCCTTCAAATGGGATGTAGCTTAAAGAATATCTATGAAGCCGCTTTTTATTTTTACAATTTACTAAAAAGATCAAAGATATGTTTCAAGCACAGAAACATTACAAACAAAAAATCTAGAACACTCAAAATCAAGAGTGCTTAAATTTACTAATTACATAAAAATGCCCTTGAATAAAAAGAGTGCTTATACCCTATAATAAAACCAAAGTGTGTCAATAAAATCGTTTAGTGTCTGTGAAAAGAAGCAAGAAGAACCCAGCACCATTTCTGAAACAAGTTTTCCTCTAGAGTCCATGAGCCACTTTGCTGCTGATGCTCAGCACCTCTTCCTGCTGTGGCTGTGCCACCGTGGAGACATAAGTAGATTCTTATTAGAGGTGTATTAGGTAAACTGAAGGCAGTCTAGGCTGTATGTCAGAGGAAAGAAAGCTGTCATAAATCATTACGTTAACAGAAAGAAAAATTCGACTTCAGTAGACATCTTAAAACTGGCTTTCAAATCAGCATTAAACCTACATATCACCATGAAATACTTTTTTTTTCTACAGCTGCTGATCTCTACCTTAAAACTGGATGTATCCAGTGAGCAGAATGGCTCAGCAGGTAAAGGTGTTCAAAGCACAAGCCTGCCATATGAATTCATCTCTGGAACCCATGTAAAGGTAGAAGGAAAGAACCAATGGCACAATGTTGACCTGTGGCCTCTACATGTACACCAGGCATTGCACACACCCCCACACATGCATATCACATGAAGACATACACACAGTGGTAATAAATACATGTTAAAGCTAATCATAACAACCAAGCAATCAGCAGTCATAGTAACTAGACAAAAGAATCAAAATTTCGTTGTGCTTGCTGAGGTTCAAAAGCAGCATTTAAGCACTGGATAATGTTTTGAAGGTTACTCCCCGTCCATCAGCTGAGACATCGTACTTTGTTGAAGATGTTAGTGAACACTGAGAAATGTTCAACAATAACATCTGCTTCAAGTTGAAAGTTGTGAAAATATGAAAGAAAAAAATCTCCTTACAGAACAGCTTGTAGACAATGTAAAAAATAGAGTGAAAAATAAAATCAAGTTCACAATTCAGAAATGGGGAGAGGTTGGACAATGGATAAGGATGCCAGAGGCTGAATGGGATATATTAATAAGCTCTGGTGTTCTATTGTGTGTTAAAGTGATGATGCTTACCAATAACGTACATTTTGAAACAGAAAATAGGCTTTTAATTGCTCTCATCATGAAGGAAAGATACATGTTTCAGGTGATGAGTATGCTAATACTCAAACTTGATCACCACAAATTGTGTACATGTATTGAATTGTAACAATGTATAAACAATTATTATGCCAACTAAAATTAATGAAAAGGATTTTTTTGAAATACAATCACAATCCAGGTGATTGCCTGATGTGATAAAGTGCACTCTTCCTAGTCACTGTTATAAAGTTGTGATTCACAAAATCATACTATTGTACTGATAGTATCACTTATCCATCAAAAAATGGCTATTTCAGTTGTTATGAAATTGGAATCTTTAAAATTATGCAAATAAAGTATTATTGACTGGGTACTTGTAATTTCCCTTTACTTACAAACTTTTTCTTTGTGCATTAAGAAATGATGTGACTGTCCCCAACAAAAAAGTCTCCTCTGTGCATTTGGACATTCAGAGCTTGATTTCATCAGCATTTCATTATAGATAGATAGGAATCATGAGTTTGGGTTTCTGGTGTCTCGGGAATCGTGATGAGAAGTAGTGGCTCTAACAATCACAAAATGTGACGTTTACAGGCAGTGTCTTAAATTCTCTGTTACTTCCCTTACAATGCCTACCCTGTGAGCTTGTTGTAAATAGCTAATGAAAGCCTTACCATAAGATCTGACTTTGAAAATACGGTCAGTAAATAGCAGTTAATATTGCCACTGTTTTATGAAACAGTGTGACATGATAGCCAAAATAGGAGATAAGGTCCAAATATTCAGAGTAAAGCACCACCAGCAGAGGCAGCAGGCACTACAGAGATTCATTCTAGAGAATTAATTGGGAGCAAGGCAGCTCTCCAACATGCTTTTCCTGAAAGGCTATTGCTTTGGCCTGGACTCAAGGGTAGGAGAAAATTCAGACCAAGATGGAGGGAAGGAAATACACTAGTCAGGAAGAATGCTATAGTCCTAGTTGTATGAAATGATTGGTATGCACTTCAGAGTGTTCAGAAGGGGGCTTTGGCACTTGAAATTTATACATAAGAAATAAAACAGAGGAAGGTTATGCATAGCAAAACAGGGATTTGAAATATATTTAGCAATGAGAAATAAAGAAAGAATTCTCAAACTCAGAAGTTTTATAAAGCATGAGGTGTGGTGTGGTGTGTGTGTGTGTGTGTGTGTGTGTGTGTGTGTGTGTGTGTGTGTGTGTGTTAATAAATTAATTACTATACAGAGCAAAAATTTACTTCATGGGATTTCTAAAGTAGAACCTGTTGGGGGATATTTGATCACACTGTGAACCCTGAGTTTGCATTTGCATTAATTAAATAAAATTAACCTTGGGTCAGGAGGCCAAGTTAGCAACTAGTTGACAGAAAGTAATCATAGAGCATCAGAGGGCATCTGGAAGAGATAGAGAGACAGTGGAAGGGAGGGATTTGGCGTAATGTGGCATTTTTGTTTGGTGGAGCCGAAGGACCCACTTTTTCAGAGATCCAGCAAGGAGAGGTTAGCTAGGTGCTACTCAACCTCTCTGAGCTAGCAGGTTTTCACCCCAGCCTTTGAATCTTGAGTCTTATTTATAAATGGAACAATAGAGACTTAGTTAAAGCTACCTTTAGCAGCAGTGACAGAGCTGGTGCCTGTGGGAATAGAATTCCCACCAGGCTATGGCCTGAGTGGCCAGACCTCTCCAGAGAAGCAGGCTGGTAACTGTAGAGTCACAGTTGCTGGCTGAAATAGAAGTAGATTAAGGCACAGCCACTATGCCAAAGTCCAAATAACAAGAATCAGTATTAAAAGTTCAAAGAAATAAAGTAAGTCCTTCTTTTCTTATAAATTTTCATTTAATGCAGATAATGTGGTATAGCATATAATAAGCATTCAATACATGGCTTTTAAATTCTGGTTATTGATGGGAAATAAGGATTTATATATAAATGTTCAACTTAAAATCTCAATATTATGTTACCTATTATTTTTGCCTTTCTCTATGCTAGCGGTCAATAATGAGGAAAACTCAAAACTTATATTCATCATCTTTTTCTTCTTGGGTCATGGTAAGAGCAGAGGAATAGTAAAAAATGGGAACAATGGAAATGTCAAGAAGTGTAAAAAGAAATCACAAAAATGAATAAATACTCTCTATGAAATATAAGTCGATTGTGTAATGTTTTGGATAATTATTCATTTAGAAGCATTTCAACAATGAAAATCACTCACAAACAACTATCGCTCTCATAGCCTGAAGAGCTCACATCCCAACTGTACTTGTTACTGCACAAGCTACTGTATGAACAACACGGGGCTGGGTTCTTCTCCTAATGTCCAAGATGTAGCATGGACACAGTGGTTCCTGGCAGCATTAAATACTATTTAGAGGCAATAGAGACAAAGGAATTGATTACACAGGCACAGAAAATAGAATGACTGGCTCAAGGCCTGTCTCCATGATCCACCAGCTTTGACCTCCAACAAACTCCCTTCACCTCTAGGTGCCAGAATTTCTCATCTGTAAAGGTGGAGAACAGTATCTTCCTATATAGTATATAAATCCCGCACAAACATCTATAAGAATGTCAAGAATATGATTAAAGTCACCAGAAATCAGGTAACAGTTAGCTATCTGAAAACAAGAAACTGCCTGAGCAGGGAGCAATGACTTTCATACATGCTAAGAAGTGGGAGTAGCAGAGAGTTTAGACCAGAGTGGACAGTTAGGCTCAAAAGGCTATTTAGGAGTCAAGAGATGAACAAACAGGACTAACAAAGAGGTACAGCTCCATCTTCCAGCAATGTGAGGGAGCAAGCCTAGAGCTGTGGAAGCTGGGGTTCAGAGTGTAAAAACATCAAAATCTATCAAGTTTCAGGTGATTAGAGTTTTTGGAGGTCCTGAAACTTGAGAGAGGCTCCATTAAACCTATCTAAGATTTATAAATAATTTGTGCCACATTTTCAAGCCATTTAGTTGCAGGTAATATAGTTGCAGTAGCTGAACTCACTGAAAGACTAGGAGTATATATCAAAGCTATCACCATTAGTTATTGAAATCCTAAAATGTACTGAGCACTACACTAGCAAGTTTATATAAACCATTTAAAGACTAAGACATTCCTGTAAAATAACTATTTGCATTACACATTGAACAAACTAAAAATCAACAAGTCTAGAGGGGATATCCAGCCAAGTTCCTCCAGTAAGAGGTGGAGGATTTTGTACCCACCCATGCCCCATGCTGGGATTCTGTTTGGCTCAAGCTTGTGCAAGTTTCATACCTGTTGTCACAATCTCTACCACTTTATATGTACGACTGCCCTGTAATGTCCAGAAACCACTGTTTCCTTGACTCTATCTCGAGGACCCAATAAATTGAAAGCATACAGTATTATCTCCCAAATTTATCAAGTTATTTTCCCTCTATAGGAAAAAGGGGGAAAGCAATATTCTCAAAGAGAATTCTTGAAACAAAATTAAATCTCTGAAAATACTAGTAAAGCTGGAACATACTCCGCTCTTGTATGTCACAATTCCAAACTCTATTCGGTAGAGTGACTACATCTGTTGACACAATGCACATCTGTCCTTCCTTGGGACTAAAATGCAGCCAAAATGTTTACACTGTTGTCTTAACAGTGCAAAAATTATAATTACTATTTAATCGCTTCTAAATTAGAATTGGCCTTGGTTTCTTGGCAAGTTTTTTTTATTTCATTAATAATGTATTGAAATTCCTCTTTTTCCTCCATCTTCATCCAAACATGTCATCCTATAATTACAATATTCAAAATATCATTTTACATGATCATGGCCACTGTGTAAAGCAAATCAAAGTGTAATTGATCTTCCTTCCATTTAAGGGAGACAATGCTATCATTAAGCATCTGATTGAGAAAGCATCATCCTGGTGGAAATCTTTTTTTTTTTTAAATAAAATTCTGTTTGAATAGAAAATCAACTTGACTAACGCATAATCCAAAAATTATTAAGTGAATACATCTCACACTTGTATTTAAATTGCATCAAATTTCTGCTTCATAAACTTAGCGTTACATTATTGTAGCTTCCTTGGCAATCATATGCTCGCATTCAGTTTAGAAAAAGCATTTCTAACTTCTAATAAAGAACAATAGAAGCTGTGGTTTGTTTGTGCCTATTGATACTTTTTCAAGAATAATTAATGGATTATTCATGTTCACATACATATGAACAAATAACTTATTTTAAAATTAAGAACAGTTTAATGCACAAAAGCTTAACTGTGACACCAACTAAATCATTCTAACTCTCAGATTTCACTTTTATCAAGTATAAAATGAACCATTGCTCAAAATTACTTAGAAGTCTTTTCTACTTCAAACATTTTAATATGAAATAGGAGTTGTTATATAAATATTAAAAGTATGTTTTAGGTTCAGTAAAAAGGAAGCCAGAAAGAATTATGCTTTAAAATTATCATTTAAAAGAGCTTTACTTAAGAGAGTCATTATCATCAGGCCACAGACAGTCATAGTGGAGCCCTAACATGAGAAGGCCTTTGGGTCTGAAAAAAGATTGGGTCAGGGTAGGGGAGTGATTCCAAGACAAGTGATCTAGATTAGGTGTCAGGAGGCACAAAGACAGGAAAGCATTTAAATAAAAGTTGCCCTTGGAGCTGGGCTTGCAGCTGCAAAGAGGAAGGAGGAGCAGCAAGGTCATATGTATCAGATGTTACCTGTCAACTCTCTAGATCGGTGGTTCTCAACCTTCCTAATGCTGCTACCCTTTAATACAGCTCCTCATGTTGTAGTGACCCACAACCATAACATTACTTTGTTGCTATTTTATAATTGTAATTTTGCTACTGATATGAATCATACTGTAAATATCTGTTCTCTGATGCTCTTGGGTGACCCCTGTGGGTAGTTGCAACCCATAGGTTGAGAACCATGGCTCTAAAGCAAGCTCACCATGGGTGGGGCAGGGCTTGATTTCTCCAGAGCAAGAGTATCATCTAATTATCTTAAAGTGGCAGATAGAGAGGTGCTATATGAGAGAAAGTGGACCAAATTTTCAGGATCCATTTAGGACCACAAGCAAACGACCAGACTGATAAAGTGACATTAGTAGGCTGCTGTGCACACAGCTGTGCTCAACTTCTTTGCTCATTCAGCAAGTTGGCTGCCCTCATACTTCTCCGATATGAAGATTTTCTGTCTGTCTTTTTTCTTTAGTCCAGTGATTACCTGATTGTGACAAATCCTGTACCAAAATAAGTATTTATAAATCCAGGGGCATTTCAAAGCACAACTTCCTCACTAGAAAAAGGACAGAGTCATTTGTCTTTTCTGGAGTCTAAGAAAACCTAGGGAATGTTAGGATGTTCTTTCTATTACGCACATTTTTGATTCTCATCATTTCAAGAGAAGCCCCACAGTTTCAATTCAAAGTCTCACTACGTGTCCCGTGAGAACACAATTCTGTTCATCTCACTGTCTTTTCAAGGTCACCGACACAGGCAATTGAAGCACTCAGGAGATAATTCTGTATTTGATTTAAGAGACAGAAGTTGAACTAAAATACACACGTCAAGAAGTACTAGAGAACTTGAATTAGCTAGTGCCCAGGGCATGGAGACATTAAAGTTTTAATATTAAAAGTTCTGCTTACGACTTTACCCTGATGAATTCTTGTCACTCACATGCCTAAAAAGAGCCATATGGAAAAACACACCAGGGCATGGGCAATAGGTAATTAATGGTGCCTCACTTAAAATCTTTATCATACAAACCAGAACCTCTGTCTCCCAATGACATTAACTTACTTAAAATGAATAATACATGGCAAAGAATGAGTCCCTGAAGTTCAGAAAGGAGGTCTAGCTGTTTTAGTGCTTTGCATAGACAAGACAAGGGCAATTCTCATTAAAGTGTTGAGCAAAATGTCATAGACCGATGAGGCGCAGAATACTTGCACGTACCTCCCAAAAGACAAAGAACATTAATAATGTTACCTCACACACACATACCTGAAGGAGCAGGACTAAAGGAAGTGATGACAGCATAGAACAATTGTCACCAAATGTTCTTGCAAGAGATCTGGTTAAATAGCAGAGATAGTATTTTATTTCATACACATTAAAAAGACACTAAGTTCATAACAAGTTTATGAGAGGTCGAAGATAAATGATTTCTTATTTTTTAGCTTGATTTCATTGAGTTATTAAATATAACTCATGTTATATTTAATCATGTTCACTTCATCATTATATGTTGAATATACTCACTTACATCACACTAAAAATCTGTTCTTTTAATGGCCAAAGTCAATGAATAGTCCTTCCTATCATTGAGCTATTGGGTTGTTTCCCTTGAGCACCATTTTGGAAATTGTAATTTTATCTTAGACGAGTTCAAAGACTTCTGTAATGAGAGTTCTACAATGTCCACTTGGGTGTTTTAGTACAGCCAAGCAGCTGACAACATAACTGTTTACTACCCCTGGTTTTATAAAAACTGTTTACTACTGTTTACTATTGGTTCCTCATCATGATTAACTAATTCTAATGTCTACTTAAATTAACCGTCATTCAGTTTAAAAGGCAATGATTATTCAGTATGTAAAACAGCTCACATATTGAAAGTAACATAATAATACTAGGGTTTCAAATAATATTTAAACATAAAAGCAATACACATAAAATAATAAGGGGCTAGAGAAATGGTTCAGCAGTTAAGAGCACCTGCTGCTCTTACAGAAGACCTAAGATTAGCTTGCACCGTCCACTTCAAGCAGCTCACTACTACCTGAAACTCCAGAACTACAGGGATGAATGCTAAGTGCAGATGGAGTGAATACATTGCATTCTTTTAACCTGGAAAATTAGATGCATGAGATCTGAGAGGGAAGAGAGGGAGCCCAAAAACAGTCATTCCCAAAAAATAGCTCCTTAACATGGCACAGCACTCACAGTAATAACTATTGGTTCCTCATCATGATTAACTAATTCTAATGTCTACTTAAATTAACTGTCATTCAGTTTAAAAGGCAAAACCAAAAGAATGGTTCTGATCTCATAGTATCACTCTTTTAACCATCTAGGTGTGAAAAGTTTACAACATCTGTAAATAACTCAAGTGCCAACTTCTTAGGGTGAACCTGGGTAAGCTATGAGGAAGGGATGAGTCAGATGTGCTGTAGGATGTTCTGTATGGCAAATGTGTTGCTGATTGGTCAATAAAACACTGATTGGCCATTGGCTAGGCAGGAAGTATAGACGGGACAAGGAGGAGAATAAAGCTGGGAAGTGGAAGGCTGAGTCAGAGAGACACTGCCAGCCGCCATGATGACAAACAGCATGTGAAGATGCCGGTAAGCCACGAGCCATGTGGCAAGGTATAGATTAATAGAAATGGATTAATTTAAGTTGTAAGAACAGTTAGCAAGAAGCCTGCCACGGCCATACAGTTTGTAACCAATATAAGTCTCTGTGTTTACTTGGTCGGGTCTGAGTGGCTGTGGGACTGGCAGATGAGAGAGATTTGCCCTGACCATGGGCCAGGCAGGAAAACTCTAGCTACAAATGGTGCCCAACGTGGTGGCAAGAGTTTCCACCTAAAAACTGAGAAAAAAGATTCTAAAATGGAGCTAAAAACAGTTCCTAATTGTCTCTCTCAAATGAGCGGCAGCTGCAGGTTTGAGCTACTGGTAGGTTCCTAGCGTGTGCGCTCGACCTTCTTATGGCGGGAATGAGGCCTCTGCAAGTGGCACATTAAGCTGTATGGTAGATTTAGCCTTTGCTAGTACAAAACAAAAAAAGAGGTTTCTGGGCTACATGCTGCTTAGCTAAAAGCATAGACCCACGATAGCTCCCAGAGCTGGAGGTAAAGGTAGCCATGTTGGGAAGCTGAGGTGGGTGGAGCCAGCAGCCACAGCTGCTGCAATTTAAAGCAATAGATTCACAATAAGACAGATTCAGATGTAATAGTTTACAATGTGTGTAAAATATATGTAGGCTTGAAAGAGACAAAAAAGGTGATATATACAGTTATATAAACAAATACATAGTTTTAAAAAATAAAATCTTTAAAGAGACAGTAAAATTAATATAAAAAATAAGCCACGTGAAGATGAATATTACACAGAGAATCTGGATTGTGTTGTCTTTGGGATTTTTAACTGCAGAAAAACATTTGATTATAAAAGCTGTTGAGTTATGCCAAAATGTATATTTTAAAGGTACCTTGACTTCAAAATTTGGATATAAGGATATGTTACTTTGGAAAAGAGTCTCTGCTTTTGTTCCCACAGAAAGCCAAAGGCTATGGATTTGTTCCAGATTAAGATACATCAGGTTTGACCAGCCAAGACCCCCTGAAAGGTCTCTGATGACACCATGGCCCAGATGATCCAACATCCAGAATGGTTTGAAGGCAACTGGCTCAGATGATACAGCCTCATGGACTATTCCATAATCCTAAAATTTTCTTTGTGTCCCCATAAGATACAGCGCCCCCCTCCAGCAGGAAGTAGTAAGAGAAGCTATGCCCAAATTCCCAAATTATATGTAATTTTACTTTGTTAAGGTTAAAACCTTCCTTTTTGAAAAAAAAATAGGGGAAGTGCTGTGGGATGTTCTGTATGGCAAATGTGTTGCTGATTGGTCAATAAAACACTGATTGGCCATTGGCTAGGCAGGAAGTATAGGCAGGACAAGGAGGAGAATAAAGCTGGGAAGTGGAAGGCTGAGTCAGAGAGACACTGCCAGCCGCCATGATGACAAACAGCATGTGAAGATGCCGGTAAGCCACGAGCCATGTGGCAAGGTATAGATTAATAGAAATGGATTAATTTAAGTTGTAAGAACAGTTAGCAAGAAGCCTGCCACGGCCATACAGTTTATAACCAATATAAGTCTCTGTGTTTACTTGGTTGGGTCTGAGCAGCTGTGGGACTGGCAGATGAGAAAGATTTGCCCTGACCATGGGCCAGGCAGGAAAACTCTAGCTACACAGATGTGCATGTGTAAGCGTGTATCTCCATTTCTTCTCCTTCTTCTATCCCTATTATTCTTACGTTTAGTCTTTTCATGGTGTCCCAGATTTCCTGGATGTTTTGTGTTATGACTTTGTTGGCTTTAATGTTTTCTTTGACTGATGAATCTCTTTCCTCTATCATATCTTTAATGCCAAAGATTCTCTCTTCCATTTCTTGCATTCTGTTGGTTATGTTTGCATCTGTAGTTCTTGATTATTTACTCAGATTTTCCATTTCCAGCATTCCCTAGGTTTGTGTCTTCTTTATTGCCTCTATTTCAGTTTTCAAGTCTTGAACTGTTTCCTTCACTTATTTGATTGCTTTTTCATGGTTTTCTTGGCCTTCTTTAAGGGATTTATTGATTTCTTCCATTTTTTTGTTTGTCTTTTCCTCAATTTCTTTAAGGGAATTTATTTCCTCTTTAAAGGCCTCTATCATCTTCTTAAAGTCATTTTAAGATCACTTTCTTCTGTTTCTTCTAAGTTGGGATATTCAGGTCTCACTGATGTAGAACCACTAGGTTGTGGTGGTACCGTATTGCTCTTTATGTTGTTGAATGTATTCTTGCACTGGCATCTACTCATTTCTTCCTCCAATGGTGCAAATGGTGTTTGTGTCTCAAGGAGCCACTCTTGGTCCAAAAGGCACTATTGTTCCGATCGAAGCTCTTAGTCCAATCAGAGCTGGCAGAGTCTGTGACTCGGGGAGCAGCTGCAGTCTCAGGGGATAGGTGGGTTTGGGCAATAGAGTGGGGTTTGCTGGGTCTGGTGGGGGAGGTGGTATTCATGCCTGCCTTCAGGAATCCAGCCTGGTGGCCTGCAATTGGGGCTGCAATGGGTGGGAGTCTGGGAGTATGGGGTTATGCTCCTGGGCCTAAAGCCTAGAGGCTGGGGTGATAGGCTAAGAAAACAAAGACTCACCTCTTGGTCCAATTGGAGCTGGTGGAGTCTGTGTTGGATCTCCACTTTTAACTCATACTGTTTTAGTGGAGACAGACAAAAATGCTAATGGTCAGACATCTGGACATTCATCTCTGATTCATTATAGCTAAGTCTCATATTACTAGTTTATTTATTTTACTCTTTATCTAAAATAGATACAAAAGTGAATTTATTGAACCTAAGCGATGTTTTGGAGTGAAACCATTCTAGAGATTTTCTCACATATATTTTTGGTGGTAGGTGGGTAGCGGTATATACATACATACATACATACATACATACATCTATATGGGTACACATGCACTATAGCACATGTTTAGAGGTCAGAGGACAAATTGTGGGAATCAGACTCTCTCTTTCCATCACATGGGTTCCAGAGATTAAACTCAGATGCCCAGGTTTGACATCAAGTGCCTTTGCCAGCCGAGCCATCTCCCCAGCCTGACTCCAATTTCAGTACTAAATTTGATACCTAAATGGTTTCACTTACAGAAGCTAGGTTGTATGAGTAAATGGTTTCACTTGCAGAAGCTAGGTTGTATGACCAGCTGTACCAGTACTGAAATATTTATTTCTCTCTTTGGTAACCATTCCTCTCAAATGGTAACACTTCATGTAAGAGACTCATCTTGATCTTTAGACTATATGAAGTTAATGGGTTTGGGGGTTTTTTCTTTCTTTTTTTTTTTGAGATTATAGTTACAATATATTTTTCTTCCCTTTCCTCCCTTCAGTCCCTCCCATATACTCCCCCTTGTTCTCTTCCAAATTCATGGCCTCTTTTTGCATTGTTATTGAAAGACTGCCCTAACATGAGCCAGATGATGACCAAAATGGACATGCCAAACTGTATGTGGAAATACCAATGAGGCCTCAATCCTACACAACAAACTACAGGAAATTGAGGAATACTGGGAGTAGAAAAAATAGTCTTCCCCAGGGAAGAGCACACTGAGTGGTTATCCAATACCCACTGGTCAGCTCTGAAAATCTACATATGGGTAACATTATATGAACCTAGCAGGTGATATTTAGAAATATATATACGTATATACATATGTGCATATAGTTAATGTCAGTGCAACCTTAATGTCAGGTAAATATATTTTTCTCAAGTATCACGCAAGGAGTTAATCCGAAGAAGTGCTTCTCAAGCTTCAGTGACTACAATACTTCTAGATAATGGGAAACAAGAACTGTTCTATTCTGATTGATGGTGGTGTTTGGGAAATATTTTGAGAAGTAATTATGTAAAAAGTACAATCCCAAATCTGAGTGATTTCTAAAAATCAATTTATTTATATTGGTAGCATAATTGCTTAGATTGAACATTACTAAAGGCTGGTAAACTGAGGAGGAACATGGGTGGACAGCATGATTGCTGAGCCAGGGTGGATTCTCATGGATTCATCTCTCATGGCTCTCATACTCATTTTCCTCTTAGTCTCTCATGTTTACCAGCCTGCACACAGACAATCACATGCTTGCCTCCTTTAACACTAACACAAACCATAAACATCAACTTGCACATCTCTTGATAGGAGCCTGTGAGGGGTAAGAACAGCTGTTTGAGCAGCTGACTCTTGCTCTATTAATGACACCAAAAATGGTCCAGAGAATTTAAAATGGGAAAATATGGCAAGAATAGTCAACACATTCTAAGACCTTTAAAAAGCTATTATTGAATATTGGGAAGATGGAAGCTTATCAAAGTATTTTGGCCCACAAATAAAGTTAGTGTCAATCGTCTTCACAAACAGAATTTATACAGATTGACAAGAAAAATATAAACCCTAAACTATTCTATATCAATGAAATAATTGCTATTCTATCTCTATAGAATAAATTAATACTCAAGTAAATATTCCTTAACAAAGAAAATTCAGGGACAAATGGGATTACTAATGAATTTTGACAAGACATTATAAAAGAAATTAAACATATTATGTTAGTTTCTTTTTCTATTTCTGTGATAAAATATCCTGACAAAAATAATGATTTTGGCTCACAATTCAAGGGTGCTGTTTATTGGGATGGGCAAATCATGATGGCAGGAGCGAGGGAAGGTGCTGGTCATGTTTCATCTACCCTCAAGAAGCAGAGAGACATGAATGCATATGCTCAAGTTTCTCCTTTCAATGCAGTCCAAGATCCAAACCCACCACAGTCCACCACATTCAGCATGTAACCTCTTGTCTCAATCAACCTAATCAAGATAACCTCTAATAGGCATGCCCTGAGCAAGCCAGAACTTAGTCATTGTAGATAATTGACATTTCCCTCAATAGTCATATTCACTATGAATCATGAACTCTACCTTTAAGGTAAAGGAAGAAAGAATGTAGGAACTCTTATCCTTTGTCATGTACTGTAGTATGTAGTATTCGAAGAGGTAAAGTAGTACTTGATAATTTCCAGGAGTATTAGTTTACTAACATATAAGGACATAAAGGGTATATAATAATGAAAAGTGTAAGGAAAATACTCAAGGTGATTAAGCTAACTGGACATTGGAATCAATCAGAATAATAGTAGATTTTGCAATGAAAAGGTACTGACCCAGGACCAAAGCCTTCACTGAATTTGGGACATAAACTAGAAGCCAATGACTAACTATGAAATGAGAATATAATCTTTCCTAGCCTTGTTTTGTTTAATTCTGTTCTCATTTTAATTTTGATTTTGGGGGGACAGCATCTCGCTATGGAGCCCTGACTGGTCTGAAACTCATTGTGTAAACAGGCTGACCTTGAACTTGCAACAACATCCTAGCTCAGCCTCTTGAATGTTGTTTGTGATCACACACATGAGCCACCAGGTCTAGCTGAATAATTTTAAAACAGGACAAGATAGCCATAGTATAACAGACCTTGGCACTATGGTGATAGCAGAGTCAGTAAAGTTGTTGCCACACAAGTATGATAACTTGAGTTTAAAACTTAAACCCAATGCAAAGTCTGAACATCTTAACACCTACTTGTAAATCCAGCATTGGGAATCAGAGACAGTTGGTCCCCAGGGACTTACTAGCCAGCCAGCCCAGTCTACTGTATGAACTCCAGGCCAATAAAAAGACCATGTCTCAAAAAAAACAAAGTGGATGGTTCTTAAGGAACAATGCACAAGGTTGTCTTCTGCCCTACACACCAGAGAGAGAGAGAGAGAGAGAGAGAGAGAGAGAGAGAGAGAGAGAGAGAGAGAGCAAAGAGAGTTAATATACCTCTGGCCTTATCCCTTCAGGTCAGAAGATGTAAATAGTAAGGGTAAGTAAAAAGCTCTCAACGATGCCAGCAGTACAAAATATGGTCTCACAGACTTGGAGTTACATGATAACTTTGTCATTTGCTAATTTGTGATTATTGGAAAGGTACACAGCCATATTATGTCTTTGCTTAAGAACTGGGAATAGGCCGGGCGGTGGTGGCGCACGCCTTTAATCCCAGCACTCGGGAGGCAGAGCCAGGCGGATCTCTGTGAGTTCGAGGCCAGCCTGGGCTACCAAGTGAGTTCCAGGAAAAGGCGCAAAGCTACACAGAGAAACCCTGTCTCGAAAAACCAAAAAAAAAAGAATTGGGAGTAACTCCACCTCTAAAAATGCCCGGCAAACATCAAACAAAATATAACGTTAAAATATTGTTAAACTCATACCAGATTCTCAAAAACAACCACCAAAAAAAAAACAATCACATCTTTTCTTTATCATGTACTCCATCATCTGTATCATGAGTTGTTTTTGGTTTATCTATCTGTTTTGAGTTTATAGTCCTATATAGTAAATTTTAGCACAAAGTAGAAAAATACTTCAGACTGGTAATGCATTAAGTAATTTTCAGTTAAGAAAGTTCACATTAGACTTGATTTATGAGGAATGAGGAAATTGTTAGGTCATAAATTAGCCTCTTTTCTCAGTACCCTCTATTAGGCATTAGGAGAGTGAAAGAGCTGTGAGTCCCACTGCTACATGGGAAGAATAAGCAAATAACTTCCCAGGGTGCCACTTTACTAAGAACCTGCCATATGTCCATGATGCACTCAAGCATTTACAGCACATCTCATTTTATGTCTCCACTTGACAAGCACAACTTAAAGCAAGAATGAGTTTGCACTATGCTCACTTGTCTAATTCCCATTACTGCTAATTACACACACACAGCAGGAATGCCACAGCTCTTCAGACACAGGCTTCATCGTGGGAGACAGAATATGAAAGTCAATATACTGTCAAAGTAGTGAACAATTCCTTACACTTGTTAGCGATTATACACCTGCAGAAATTTTATTTTTCAACCCTGAGTTCTGATTCACTTGTATCCTTACACCATATTTGAACTTTCAGAAAATAAAATCAATTTTTGTGTGTTGCCTGACAAGATTTAGAAACAATTTGTCTTCGTGGAGAACCCTCGACTTGCTACTTTCTGAATTACAAGGAAAAAAAAATTGTCTGAAGACTGAGATGGACCAGTGAAAGGAATGAATCCATAGTAATAAGACCCTTTCTATTTTATTTATTTGTTTTTTGTGATTGAGTTACAGTAAAATAGAGTATTTTCTATTTTGATCTTGCTGATTATACAAAGAACATGCTTATAATGAGCTGTGAGAAAAGCCACTGCACAGACCATTATCATATGCACTATATCAATGTAATTTATCCAAGAATATTAATAATGCAGATCAAATTAAAATCTAGCCAGTTTTTCACATTTTCATCCTGGGGTATGTATTTTAGGGTGATTAAGATTTATAGGCCAACAGGACGTATATTAATTCACTAACACAAGTAACTGTGATATTGGCAGTGCTGGAGAGGTTTATTTGCATTAATGCAATAAACCAAACCAGGTAGGTATTTTTTCAAGATTTGACTATGTTTTTAGGAGAATGTATTTTCTTGTGGAATAATCAATACTAAAATGAAATTTTCCACACCTCAATAAAGATAGTAAAATAAACTAAAAACCACTGCTTAAAGATGCACAGTTGGTTCTTATATTATTTTTGTCTCTAATTGAGAAAGTATATAGTTTTATTTTTGTCCAAGTCCCTGTTTAACTGAATCTCTGACGACATCTTGATGTTAAACACCTTTCTTTCTCCCACATGATCATTTTACAAGTTTGCAGTGTAGGGGATTCAGAGTTTGAGTTGTTCCACTTTTAAATTTATCATCATAAGGATTTGAGGCATTTTTTATGGAAATAAAATGCTATGTCTGCCAAAGGTTTGCTGTACAGTAAATTTTTGTAAAGGAATGTGCTCAGTCTGGTGAAGCATGGTCATTATACTCACAGAGAAAGTAAATAAATGCCAACAGGAAAGAATGTAGACACAGGAATAAGTTCATGCATAGCAACGTATTCTAGTCTCTATTACACGTAATTCATCTGCATCACCTTCAAAGTGGAAAAAAATAACACAGACAAAACATAGGCCTTATTTAGCGGACTAAGTCTTTTTGACTACTGTCAGTTTATGATTGTAAAACTCCCCTTTGTAAAGCAGGGTTATTCCAGATACCAAGATGATCCCCCAACCTCAGTTCATTGTAGTGGTTATGTTGTCCTTTTCTACGTACGCTTCAGAAGATGTACTCCAAGTGCCTGAGAAAGCAGCTCTGACCATTTGACCCTGCAGCACATCCTGCCCCAATGAGGTTTAAAAGCTACTCAGGTGAAGTCCGAAGTAGTTTTATCCTTGGAGAGGCTAGAGAAAATATCTCTGAACTGAGAAAATACAACTTCTCTTCCATTTCAAACCACTTACTCTTACCACCTGCACAAGGTCAAAATCAAGTGCATTTTCTAGGCTGTGTTTGGATTGGCCTAGAATCTTGTCCTACAAATGTTCCCATCCCATAACTGAGAATCAATTTGTGGTGGAACTTCTACAACTGGAGATATAAAATGGATGATGATGGAATGAAGTGGCTGGTTCCATACGTACTGATGGTTAAATAGACTAAGACTCTCAAGAATAAACAATAAAAAGTAGCTATTTCGTTAGAGCTTTTATTAGAGCATTCTTGGTGAGTTAAACAAATACAACCCAATTTCTAAATGATCTGGAGTCAGTTCAACCAGCTCACTAGTCTATGCAATATTAGCACTTTTTTTCTGTCTTTTTAAATAAATTAGATAAATATTTAGAAACTGATTGGGATTACAAATCAAGATTTGGACACAGAAGAAACAAATAACTGTAAATGTGGGTAAGGATGCCTTGTTAAAGGGATTCATAGGTTACTCGGCTCCATCCTAGTCTATCTCACAAGGTAGAGCCAGCTCTGTGATCTCTCCTGAAGATAGCCAGTACACTGTTGGCCAGGTAGCTGTAATTATATTTGCAGTTTTTTCTGAAAATTTTGTTTCTCTCTCCTTAACAACCCTAGAATGTTAACAATACTGAGAAATAAGAAAAATAAACAAAAAGGAAAAGATTATTTCAATATGATTTCCAGACACAGCTAACAGGCTATTTAAATAATCCTACTTACTAGGAAAAAAAACTGTATTTTACCTGCATTTCTAATAAATGAAATTGGTCACCAAATTTTGCTTATTATACTTGCTTGTTAAGCGTATGATTTCCTTTCAAATTAATCATACACTAATTGAAATTCATAATCTACACTTACTTGACTATAGACAATCACATTCAAATTTGTAACCATTCCATCTACCCTTACCTCTAAGCTTAGCCCTCCTTCCATCTCCACAGAAGTCCTTCTCATTCAGATTCCTCTAAGATCCAGCAGCTCCTTCTGCTGAGACATCTCTGACTCTAATTCTTCCCTGCACAAGCATGTCATGCACATTCTTGACAGAGTCATCTGTACATGCCCTGATTTTGGTTGTGTGTCCTGTTCAAGCAGTTGCAATGATTCACAAGACCAGAGGTATAATCCAAGTACTTTGGAAAGTATTCAAAGAAGACATCCACACCCACTCTTTTTTCTGATGTCAGTTTCTCCCATACACTTTACCAACATTTCTATTCAGATCTAATGCTCAAAAAAAATTAGAATTGCTCCCTTGGACAATCCTGCAAGTCCACCTTTCCCATGCCCATGCCTGATGTATCCACTGGCTTCTTTGCAATCAACCTCCTCAGTGTGTAGTAAACTAATTAATTACTTATTAATTCTATCTTTCCTCTTTTCGATTCAGATTCCATCTTCCTAGGAATGTTTGCATTGAAAGTTCAGAATAGTAAGTCATGTATGTATGTATGTACATATGTATGTATATATGTATGTATGTTCCATAGTCCTCTACAGTCTGTTTCTCCTTTACAATGTTTACAGCACTGGTGGTTAATTGCTAGTTGCATCATTGTCTCATTCCATTTCGGTCACAAGGAAAAAAGCATTATGAGGGCAAAAAGTAGAATTTTTATTGATGTTGTCATTTGTTTGCTTTCTCCATATTCCTAGCACTCAGAAACATAATAATCATTTCCCTTCTTGACTCCTATGTGAATTTTTTAACCTACACTAAGTGAATACTCACATGGGATGTGCATGGCTGTAATGTGTCATAGATAGGTGCAGTTATCCTTTCGGTAGCCTTCATGCATTTTCTCCCTGACACAAACTTGCAAAAGTATATACAAGGAATGTTTTCTGCTTGTTTAGGTGAGTTGAATAAAAAAAATCATTGAGTACTTTATGTAATGATGAAAATTGACATCTAAAACTGATCTTAGGTTGATAGAGGTTATTTCCCCTGACTTCATATAAGCAGTATAAATTCCTAGCTAAGAGGAATAACAAATTATGCTCACTTTCTGCCCTTTCATTAGAATGGTCTCAAATATTGAACTTTTTATTGATTCTATATAAAGTTACTTTGTTTACTGTGTTCATACTATAGTTTATTTCTCATTTTATGGCTCAAATTGCTCTCAACATCTATTAAATTATTTTTATGCACATGTGTTACATTACTTCAAATGAAAATGTAGCAGTATGCACAAAGGTTGGTTTTTTTGGCAACATGAAATATTTGCTAGGTTGTGGGTCTCCTCCTATGTCAAATTTATCCAACCAGCTTTTCCTGTGAGTTGACAATGTGCCAGCTGCTTCTGAATTTCCACAGCTATTTCAGAGTTTCTACATGGAAATACAGCAGTATGCTTGGATGTAATTCAAAGATTTGCCTACAACTTTATAACAAATGCATTATTTTTATTTAACCTCTATGTTCATATAAAGTGAACTGGCCAGAGGTTGAGTAAATTTGGGGGGAAGTAACACACTCTTGATTCAACTAATGGCATTGTTGACCATGTCTAGAAAGGCTAGTGTGATTGTAGCATCACAGGTCGGCTTTCCTGTTGTTCAAAAAGCAAAATGTAGGCAGCCATTTTTTTTTATACTTCTTCAATCAACAACCTTATGAAGAGGGTGGCATATTTACTAATAAGGTTGTTGGGTATTTTGTTACCTTGAGTCAAATACTAATTTATGAGCAGTTCACGCTTAAGATAGTTTTATTAATACCACTTGTTTGAATGTTATACAATTCTGTGGAATAGAAACTATAGCAAGTAAAATTGCATAACTATCTTCAATTAAAAATGGAAAAAAATTCTATCAATTCATATGAAAAAAGACAATGTTCTGATCTAGATCAACACATAGTATAGAGCAAACAATCTTACAAAGTGAGGGATTTTTCCTCCATCTTGTCCACCTAATAGAAGTCTTTATAAGGGATAAAGGAAACTTGATCAATTTTGTTTGCATTGAGTAGTCAGTCCTAAAACAGATCTATGTAGGACAAAGGAGAGAAGCTGAGCAGAGCTATGGCCCCTGCCTTCTTAGAGCAGCTGTCTCTCTGCACCTTCCATCCTTCATCTCTCTACCATCAGATCACCCAAGTCAGTATTTTCCAACCAGGCTATGTGAGCCCTAACCAAGATATTTTAAAATTTGACATGTCCATTTTTTTATAGCAGTCTATAAAGATTTTACACATAAGCAGATTCTGTGTATCTGCCTCATGCCTGAGTGCTGCTCACTAAGCATCTGTTGCATTTGTCTTTTCTATCACATTGAGGCTCAATAGTTCACATTAATGGTTGAGGCTAATGACAAAAGCACAGATGTGGACTTAATTATACAAATAATGTTTTCGAGGCAAGTGAAGGTTAGACAAGTATCTCTGAGAACTCTCAAAGCAATGGTTATGATGCTGATTCCGTGAAGAACGTGGAGGGCAGTGTGCATTATTCCTGAGCATATGGTGTAGCACGTATGCCAAACTTCTAAGGGCCTGCCTTGGAACAGTTGGTTTCATCTTTTCATTTTGAGCAATGATCCAGATTCAGCAAACATCATCTGTCACAATAAGGCAATTTTTAAATATAACTTTATATTCTCTTTTAGTTTGGGTTTCATTATATTCACAAGATTATTTCAGAGCTCATACAAGTGGTGGGAATTAGAGAGAACTACACCCAATCTCCAGCTACCATTGGATAAGAACATGTTACTACTGTACTATTGTACGTACTGTTGTTTTAAACCAAGAAAAAAAAATGAGTCATTTTTTATAACTCTTCTACAGTCAGAAACTTTATAAAAATAGGTAGTTTGCCAACAAGCACAAAGTTCTTAATCATTTTGTAGCATTTATTGAAGAGAAGTGTGACTTATTTTTCAATTAGGAGTTATATATTTCTGAATATTTTACTTGTTTGCATAGTATTTCTCCCTGTGTTTTACTAGTAGCATCTCACTCTTCCTTAGGAAAACCACTCTTGTATCCCATGTGGTCCAAGTAAAACTGTACATCAGGCTATTGCTCCATGCTTATCCAAAGTGGAACCATGTGACTCTTATTAAAGCAATCATACTCTTCCAGAAAAGTGAGCATTGAGTGAAGAGACCAAAGGGTACAGGAAAATGGGGCCAAGATATTGCCCAGAAAAAGACTCTTAAGTTCTCACTACCAGGGTTCCTGGAGCAACAGTGGGTTTCTATTCTGTATTGAATCCTTGTTTATTGCATCATTCTATATTTTAAGTAATGTGCTATCTTCCTTATATCCCCAGTTTAGTTCACAAATTCAGTTTCTGTTGACTACCACAAAGAATTCCCAATGCACTGCCCCAAACAAAATAACCCAGACTCACAAAAATCCAAATATCAAAAATTATTCAAAGAGATAGTTGAGAATATGGAGTATGTCTTATTTATAAAGCTACTCTGATCACTTTTCATGGTGCCTATGGATATCTAGACCTCTATAAGTGAATTAATGGGTGAATGAATGGATAAACCAATTCTATTCTAATATTGGTGTTTTTCATTATTTACCACTGAGTTTTTTATCATTGGAACAAATGTGGGATGGGAAAATTGCTCACCAGCTATTGTGCCTTCTACACAAGCACAGGACCCATGCTCAAATCTCTATCACTCATATAAAATTTCAGTGCACTGTGTGCTTGAAATTCCGATGCTGGGAGTCAGAAAGGCAACTCCCAGGAACTCATTGACCAACTAATTTAGCCCAATGATGAGCTCTGGTTTCAGCAAGATAATCTGTCTTGAAAAAACAAAGTGGAGAAGTGTGTTGGTATTGTGTTCCCCAAAATATTGTGCACCCTAATAAATTTATCTGGGGTCAGAGACAGAACAGCCACTAGATACAAAGGCTAGAAAATGGTGGTACTCACACCTTTAATCCTAGCATTTCAGAGGTAGAAATCCCTCTGGATCTCTGTGAGTTTTAGGCCACATTGGAAACAACCAGGCATGGTAACACAGGCCTTTAATCCCAGAAAGTGAGCCTTTAGTCCCAGGGAGTGATGGTAGAAAGGAAAGATATATAAGGCGTGAAGACCAAAAACAAGCAGCATTTGGCCTGGTTAAGCATTTGGCTGGTTAAGCAAGCTTTCAGGCTTCTAGCAGCAGTTCAGCTGAGACCCATTCTGGATGACGACTCAGAGGCCTCCAGTCTGAAGAAACAAGACCAGCTGAGGATCCGGCGAGGTGAAGTTAGCTGTGGCTTGTTCTGGTTCTCTGATCTTCCAGTTCACCCCAATACCTGGCTCAGGTTTGATTTTATTAATAAGAACTTTTAAGATTCCTGCTACAGAGAAGCAACTGAGAAAAACATCATGTCAACCTATACTTGAATTGCAAGCACACATATGCATACAGTGTCCCCCCTCACACACAAGAAAAATGCAAATGAAGGGGAAGATACAAGTGAATCTCTCCAAATAAAGTAGTACTTCTTATAGGAACTCTTGTTACTATGGTACTTAGATTAGTTTAATTACAATTCAGGTGTTTTTATAAGCATGGTTTTGCTATTTGTAGCTGACTCATTACTAATGTTCTCTTTCAATGATTGCAGAAGTTGAAGGGAAAAAGGAATATTATTATAATCACAGCAGTTGTTTAAATAATATATGATGTTTTGAGTACATTTTAAGGGAAATCCATTAGACATTTTATTTCCCTTGATACACATAAATTTTCATTATTTTGTGACTAAATATTGCTGTCAAATTGTGACTATATATGATGTCAAATATTACTTAACAGAAAAATTTCAGTGCTAGAAATGTCACTTAAGGTTTAGGACACATTGGAGAGATACCTCGATTAATCGTGTACATGCACAAGGACCCGAGCTTGATGCCTGATACCCAGGTAAAAATATTGAGATGGTGGTATGCACTTATAATCCTAGAACTCAGGAGGAAGAGACAGAGGGAACCCTGAGGCATGCGGAACAGCCAGCCTAGTCTAACCGTCAAGCTTCAGATCAGTGATAGATCCTATCTCAAAAGCACAAGGTGAACAGCTCAAAAGAAGTATACCTGAGGTTGACACCTGACCTCAAGTGATTGCTGGTTATGACTACTTTTAGGGAGATATGAACAAATGTCTATCAACCTAAGATGAGCACCTATGACAGACCAAAGAAAGGATTCTACCAAAGTCCAACTTGGTGGAACAATGACTATCCTGGGGTTACTTACATGAGTATGGGTTAGGCATTGCTTACAGAAGCATGTGCAGAGGCATCACTCAAAAACCCATCACAGCATGGGTGAATCGTCATTCACAAAAACTGTAACCCTGAAGCTACCTTCATGACTACAAGCTGATTGACAGATTGCAGTCTCCTTTCCTGGAAAGTTCTTACCTCTTCTACAACCTTGGAAATGAAGGGTTTCTTGTGAGTCATGTTAGTTTTAGGGACTTCCTGACACTTGTGAATTCTTTATTTTTTGAATCTTAATGAGCCTTCCTCCAGGATGGAAAATGTTAGTTGGAAGGATTTTGCTATGCAACACATGGGGATGCACATGCACAAACATGTGCACACGTACATACATGATCCAATACAAAAATGTATTTTAATGAAATTTTTGCCAGTATTCACTATTTTGCACTACATTTCACTAAAATTGAGAATATGCTTTTTCAATAAGACTCTGGTTGTAGAGACTAGAAATGGCTTGGCTGCTGAAAACACATACTGCTCTTTAAGAGGACCAGAGTTCACTTCTCAGTAATAATACTTGGTACCTCTCAACTGCCTGCCAAACCAGTCACAGGGGATACAATGACTTCTTCTGGCTTCCAAAGACACTGAATCCCACAAACAAACATATACACACACGTACACATGATTGAAAACAAGGCAAGCCGGGCGGTGGTGGCGCACGCCTTTAATCCCAGTACTTGGGAGGCAGAGGCAGGCGGATCTTTGTGAGTTCGAGGCCAGCCTGGTCTACAGAGTGAGATCCAGGAAAGGCGCAAAGCTACACAGAGAAACCCTGTCTCGAAAAACCAAAAAAAGAAAAAAAGAAAAAGAAAAAAAAAAGAAAACAAGGCAAAATATTTTTAAAGACTCCAGATGTTCAGAAAATATGGCCAACATTTGCAAATGAATCAATCAAGTGAAGAGATAGCTGGCAGAATGGGAGAAAAATCTTTGCAAGCTATATCTGACAGAAGATTAATGTCTAGAGGAGACAAAACTAAAGAATAAGCAACTAAAGAGAAGGTAAGAGTGTTTGCTGTGCAAGTATGAGGATCTGAGTTCAAATCACAGCAATAATATAAAAATGTCTCATGTGGCCTTGTGTGCCTGTAATCTCAGTCCTGTGCAGGAGAGGACAAAAACATGATGAGAGTTGAGACAGTATCAGCGTGGACTCCTCAATACCAGACACATTGAGAGACCCTGTACCAAGAGAATGAGGCAGATAGTGGTGTATCAGATCATCCAATGTCCTCTAATCTTTGTCCATATGAAGGGTCACGTACATAAACACACACACACACACACACACACACACACACACACACACATAAATCACATAGTATAACACACACACACTGGTACACATAAATCACATAGTATAGTGCACACACACAGAGAGAGAGAGAGAGAGAGAGAGAGAGATCAAACAACACATCCAATAAATGGGCTATTAAATGAACAGATAGTTTTCAAATAATTAAAACAGATTGCCAGCAAACACAAAGAAAACAACCTTAACTTCAGCAACCAACATAGAAATGCAAATCAAAATTAAGTTGGAATTTTGTCCTACCCCAAATAGCATGTAAATCATTTAAAAAAGAATAAGATTGCAGCCCCAGTTGCAGGCCAGCAGGCAAGACTCCTGTGGGCAGGCCTTCCCACCACCACCCCTCAGCGGACAAGACCCACTCCACCCCCCAAACTCACTCATTGCCTGAGACCCCAGCAGCTACCTGAGACACAAACAGATTGGAAATAGGTAGACGCCAGTGCAAGAATACATTCAACAACATAAAGAGCAATATGGCACCACCAAAATCTTGTGGATATGGCACCACCAAAATCTAGTGGTTCTACAACAGCAAGACCTAAACATCCCAAAGTAGAAAAAGCAGAAGAAAATGACCTTAAATATAACTTTATGAGCATGATAGAGGCCTTTAAAGAGGAAATGAAAAGTTCCCTTAAAGAAATTAAGGAAAAGATAAACAAAAAATTGGAAGAAATCAATAAATCCCTTAAATAAAACCAAGAAAACCAAGAAAAAGCAATCAAACAGGTGAAAGAAACAGTTCAAGACTTGAAAATTGAAAGAGAGGCAATAAAGAAGACACAAAACAAGGGAATGCTGGAAATGCAAAATCTGAGTAAATGAACAGGAAGTACAGATGACACATAACCAACAGAATACAAGAGATGGAAGAGAGAATCTTTGGTGTTGAAGATACAATCAAGGAAATAGATTTGTCAGTCAAAGAAAACATTACATCCAACAAAATCATAACACAAAACATCCAGGAAATCTGAGACACTGTGAAAAGACCAGACCTAAGAGTAATAGGGATAGAAGAAGGAGAAGAATATCAGCTCAAAGTCACAGAAAATACATTCAACAAAATCATAGAAGAAAACTTCCCAACCTAAAGAAGGAAATGCCTATGAAGATACAAGAAGCTTACAGAACACCAAATAGACTGTGCACAAAAAAAAGTCCTCTTGCCACTAACAATAATTGTATGTAATAAACATACAGAATAAAAAAAGAATATTAGCTGGGCGGTGGTGGCACATGCCTTTAATCCCAGCACTCGGGAGGCAGAGCCAGGCGGATCTCTGTGAGTTCGAGGCCAACCTGGGCTACCAAGTGAGTTCCAGGAAAGGCGCAAAGCTACACAGAGAAACCCTGTCTCGAAAAACCAAAAAAAAAAAAAAAAAAAAAAAGAATATTAAGAGCTGCAAAGTGAAAAGGCCAAGTAACTTATAAAGGCAGACCAATCAGGATATCACCCTACTTCTCAATGGAGACTCTGAAGGCCAGAAGGTCCTGGACAGATGTCATGCAGACACTCAGAGACCATGGATGCCAGTCCACACTATTATGCCCACCAAAACTCTCAATTGCCATGGACAGAGTAAACAAGATATTCCATGATAAAACCAGATTTAAACAATACCTATCCACAAATCCAGCCCTACAGAAAGCACTAGAAGAAAAATCCAACCTAAGGAAGTTAGATACACCCACGAAAACACAGAAGATAGATAATCACACACCAACAAATCCCAAGTAAGGGAAACACACAACACTACACCAAGAAATAACAAGAAAATCACTGGTCATTAATATCCTTTAATATCAATGGACTAAATTCACCTATATAAAGACACAGGCTAACAAAATGGATATGAAAATAGGATCTATCCTTCTGCTCCATACAAGAAACACACCTCAACTTCAAGGACAGACACTAACTCAGAATAAAGGATTGGGAAAAGCCTTTCCAGTCAAATGCACTTAAGAAGTAAGCTGGTGTAGCTATCCTAATCTCTAACAAACTAGACTTCAAACTAAAATTAATCAAAAGAGATGGAGAAGGACATTACATATTCACCAAAGGAAAAATCCATCAAGATTAAGTCTCAGTTCTGAACATTTATACCCCAAATACAAGGGCACACACATATGTAAAAGAAACATTATTAAAGCTTAAATCACACATCAAATCCCACACACTAATAGTGGGAGACCTCAACACCCTACTCTCACCAATGGACAGGTCTGACAGACAGAAACTTAACAGAGAAACAAGGCAACTAACAGATGTTATGACTCAAAGGGAATTAATAGACATCTACAGAATATTCCACCCAAACACAAAAGAATATACCTTCTCAGCACACCATTGAACCTTATCTAAAATTGATCACATACTCAGTCACAAAGCAAATCTCAACATGTACAAAACATTGGAATAACCCCCTGCCTTTTATCAGATCACCATGGCTTAAAGTTATAATTCAATAATAACACAACTACAGAAAGCCTACAAACTCATGGAAACTGAATAATGCTCAACTGAATCACTACTGGGTCAAGGAAGAAAGAAATTAACAACTTGCTAGAATTCAATGAAAATTAATGTGGTGGTATTGTGTTCCCTGAAATATTGTGCACTCTAATAAACTTGTCTGGGGTCAGAAACAGAATAGCCACAGTATTAAACATAGAGGTTAGGCATATGTTAAACATAGTGGTAGCACACGCCTTTAATCCTAGCATTCCAGATGCAGAAATCCATCTGTTCAAGGATACAGCCAAGCATGGTGACTCACGCCTTTAATCCCAGAAAGTGAGCCTTTAATCCCAGGGAGTGATGGTAGAAAGCAGAAATGTATATAAGGTGTGAGGACCAGAAACTAGAAGCATTTGGCTGATTAAGCTTTTAGGCTTCTAGCAGCAGTTCAGCTGAGATCCATTTGGATATGAGAAGTCAGAGGCTTCCAGTCTGAGGAAACAGGATCAGCTGAGGAACTGGCAAGGTGAGGAAGCTGTGGCTTGTTCTGCTTCTCTCATCTTCCAGCATTCACCCCAATACCTGGCTCCAGGTTTGATTTTATCAATAAGAACTTTTTAAGATTCCTGCTACAAATTAATATACAACATACCCAAACTTATGGGACACTGTGAAAGCAGTACTAAGAGGAAGGTTCATAGCACTAAATGCCTACCTAAAGAAGTTGGAGAAATCTCATACTAGTGACTTAACAGCACACCTGAAAGCTCTAGAAGAAAAAGAAGCAAACTCACCCAGGAGGAATAGAAGCCAGGAAATAATCAAATTGAGGGCTGAAATCAATAAAATAGAAACAGAACAATACAAAAAAAATCAATGAAACGAAGAGTTGGTTCTTTGAGAAAAATCAACAAGATAGACAAACCTTTATCTAAACTAACCAAAAGGCAGAGAGACAGTGTATCCAAATTAACAAAATCAGAAATGAAAAAGGAGACATAACAACAGACAACAAGGAAATCCAGAGAATCATCAGGTCAGTACAAAAACATGTACTCCACAAAACTGGAAAATCTAAAAGAAATGGACAATTTTCTGGATAGGTAACACATAACCAAAATTAACTAAAGACCAGATAAATGATTTAAATAGGCCTATAATCCCTAATGATATGGAAACAGTCATTAAAAGTCTCTCAATCAAGAAAAGTCTAGGGCCAGATGTTTTCAGTGCATAACTCTACTAGAATTTCAAAGAAGAGCTAATACCAATACTGCTCAAATTGTTCCACACAATAGAAACAGAAGGAACATTGACAGACTCTTTCTATGAGGCTACAGTTACCTTGATATCCAAACCACACAAAGATATAACAAAGAAAGAGAATTACAGACAAATCTTCCTCATGAACATTGATGCAAAAATACTCAGTAAAATACTGGCAAACCAAATGCAAGAACATATCAAAAAAATTAAACACCATGATCAAATAGGCTTCATCCCAGAGATGCAGGGATGGTTCAACATAGGAAAATCTGTCCATATAATCCACCATATAAACAATCTGAAAGAAAAAATGACATGATCATTTCATTGGATACTGAAAAAGCCTTTAAAAAATCCAACACCCCTTCATGATAAAGGTCTTGGAGAGATCAGGAATACAAGGAACATACCCAAACATAATATAGGCAATATACAGCAAGTCAACAGCCAACATCAAATTAAATGGAGAGAAACTCAAAGGACAAGACAAGGCTATCCATTCTACCGTTATCTATTCAATTCAATATAGTATTTGATTCTAGGTTGAGCAATAAGACAACAAAAGGAGATCAAAGGGATATAAATTGGAAAGGAAGAAGCCAAACTTTCGCTATTTGCAGATGATATGATAGTATACATAAGTGACCCCAAAAATTCTACAGCTGATAAACACCTTCAGTAATGTGGCAGGATATAAAAATAACTCAAAAAATCAGTAGTCCCCTATATACAAATGATAAATGAGCCAAGAAAGAAATTGGAGAAATATCATCTTTTACAATAGCCACAAATAATATTAAGTACCTTAGTTTAACTCTAACCAAACAAAAGAAGACCTGTATGACAAGACCTTTAAGTCTTTGAAGAATATATAAGAAAGTGGAAAGATTCCCCATGCACATGGACAGGTAGAACGAACATAATAAAAATGACAATGTTACCAAAAGCAATCTACAGGTTCAACACAATCTCTATCAATATCCCAACACAATTCTTCACAGACCTCAAAAGACCAATACTCAACTTTATATGGAAAAACAAAAACCCAGGGTAATAAAACAACCCTGTACAATAAAGCAACTTCTGGTGGCATCACCATGCCTGACTTCAAGCTTACCTATAGAGCTATAATAATAAAAACAGCTTGACATAGGCATAAGAACCGTGGGGAGCAATGGAACCAAATCGAAGACCCTGACATTAATACACACACTTACGAACACCAGATTTTTTGACAAAGAAGCCAAAACCATACCATGGAATAAAGAAAGCATCTTCAATAAATGGTGCTGGCATAATTGGATGTCAACATATAGAAGATTGCAAATAGATCCATATCTATCACTATGTACAAAACTCAAGTCCAAGCGGATCAAAGACCTCAATATAAACACAATTATACTGAACCTGACAGAAAAGAAAGTAGGAAGTAATTGGCACAGGAGACCACTTCATAAATATAACACCAGTAGCACAGACACTGAGAACAACAATTAATAAATGGGACCTCCTTAAACTGAGAAGCTTCTGTAAGGCAAAGGACACAGTAAGTAAGACAAAATGACAGGCTACAGACTGGGAAAAGATTATCACCAACCTCATATCTGACAGAGAACTGATCTCCAAAATACATAAAGAACTCAGGAAATGCTGGGCGGTGGTGGCGCACGCCTTTAATCCCAGCATTCGGGAGGCAGAGGCAGGCGGATCTCTGTGAGTTCGAGGCCAGCCTGGTCTACAGAACGAGATCCAGGAAAGGTGCAAAGCTACACAGAGAAACCCTGTCTCGAAAAACCAAAAAAAAAAAAAAAAAAAGAACTCAGGAAGCTAGACACCAAAATACCAAAAAATCCAACTTAAAAAATGGGCTACAGATCTAAACAGAGAATTCTCAACAGAAGAATCCCAAATGGCTGAAAGACATTTAAGGAATTGCTCAACATCATTAGTCATCAGGGAAATGCAAACCAAAACAACTCTGAGGTACAGGTGTAAACCTGTCAGAATGGCTAAGATCAAAAACACTGAAGACAGCTTATGTTGAAGTGGATATGGAGCAAGCAGAAGACTCCTCCTCCACTATTGGTGGGAGTGCAAATTTGTACAGCCATTTTGGAAATCAGTATGGTGACTTCACAGAAAATTGGGAGTCAATCTATCTTAAGACCCAATGATACCACTCTTGGGCATATACCCAAGGCATGCTCAATCATGCTACATGACACTTGCTCAACTATGTTCATAGCAGCATTATTCGTAATAGCCAGAACCTGGAAACAGCCTAGATGCCCCTCATCTGAAGAATGGATGAAGAAAATGTGGTAATATACTCAACTGAGTCTTACTCAGCTGTAAAAAACAATGACATTATGAAATTTGCTGGCAAATGGATGGACCTAGAAAATATCATCCTGAGTGATGTAGCACAGACTCAGAAAGATAAACATAGTATGTACTCACTCATAAGTAGATATTAGATGTAAAGCATAGGATAAACAGACTACAACCCACAGCTCCAGAGAAGCTGGTTGGTTAGCAAGGAGACCTCTAAGAGGGACACATGGATCACCCTGGGAAAGGGAAATAGATGAGATCTCCGGAGTAAACTTGGGGCAAGTGAGAGCAATAGAGGGATGAGATGGGAAATCAGAACATGAGGGAAACAGGATGGTCAAGCTGGGGGGAGGGATAGAGTGGAAGAGCAATGGAAGAGATATCTTTATAGAGGGAGACATTATGGGGTTAGGGAGAAATCTGGTGCTAGGGAAATTCCCAGGAATCCAGAAGGATGACTCCATCTTAGACTACTAGCAATAGGGGAGAGCATACCTGAACTGATTTACCCCAGTAATCAGATTGGTGAATACCCTAACCTTCATCATAGAGCCTTCATCAAGTAACTGATGGAAGCAGATGCAGAGACCCACAGCCAAGCACCAGGCTGAGCTCCAGGAGTCCAGTTGAAGAGAAAAGAGGGATTCTATGAGCAAGGGGGGTCAAGATTATGATGGGGAAATCTACAGAGACAACTGAATCAAGCTTGTGCAAACGCATGAGCTTTAGACGAACAGCTGTGGGGCCTGCATGGGACCGGACTAAGCCCTCTGCATAACGGAGACAGTTGTGTAGCTTGATCTGTTTGAGGGGCCGCTGGCAATAGGATAGGATCTATCCCTGGTGCATGAACTGGCTTTTTGGGTCTCATTACCTATGGTGGGATGTCTTGCTCAGCCTTTGATGCAGTGAGAAGGAGCTTGGTCCTGCCTCAGTTGAATGTACCAGGACAGGCTTTGCTGACTCCCTACGGAAGGACTTACCCTTTTGAAGGAGATTGGAGGGTAGCATGGGTCAGATGAGGGAAACCTGGTGGGGAGCGGGAGGGAGGAAAGATGAGAGGAGGATCTGTGGTTGGTATGAAAATGAGTAAAAAAAAATCTTAAATAAAAAAATAGCAAAAAAAAAAAAGGTGTTTCTACTGAAAAGGTTACAAGAATTATACAAAAATCTGGAGACCATCACTAAAAATAATATTTGAATTTAAAAAAAATGATAATAGGGACCCACCCTGAGAGACACCATGCTCAGGTAGAGCCACAGTCTCTGGTGCTCTGTGCTCTCCCCAGTCCTCAATCACCCCAGCCCCTCCATCCTCCCCTCTTCCCCCTCCCTCTCGCCTCCTAAATCTATCCAAGATTCCTACACTAGTGGCTGAGTTTCCTCCTATCCCCTATTTCTAGAAAATAAAAGGAAAAAATTATAATAAATGCTGTGAGACTGAAGAGAAGGGAACCCTTACACAGTGTCGACTAGAATGTAAACTAATTTGGTCATTTTGGAAGTTTCTCATCTACACCACTTCTGAGTATTCACCCAAAAGACTCAAAGTCAACATAGCATAGAAATATTTGTACATCCATATTTATTGCCTCACTATTCATAACAGCTAATTTATAGAACTAACCCAGGAGTCTAATGACAAAAAAAATGATTGTGGAAAATGTGGTATGCACACAATGGAACCTTTAATGGTGTTGTGCTGTTCAAAAAAAATGGATATAACTGGGGTTAATCATAGTAAATGAATTAAGTCAATATCAGAAAGAAAAATATCATGTTTGTCTCATCTATCATTCCTAGATCTTATAGAGATTGTAGGACTAAAATTTTCTAGAGCAGCAGTTCTCAACCTGTGGGTTGTGATCTCTTTGGGGGGGATTGAATGACCCTTTCACGGGTCGCCTAAGACCATCAGAAAACACAGATATTTACAATACAATCCATAACAGTAGCAAAATTACAGTTATGAAGTAGCAACAAAAATAATTTTATGTTTGGGGGTCACTACAACATGAAGAACTGTGTTAAAGGGTCACAGCATTAGGAAGGTTGAGAACCATTGGTCTAAGGAGACAAAGAAGATTACAAGAAGAGAGAAGGGAGAGAAAAAAAGGGTAGGAGGATATGAGGAAGAAATATGTTCAATATAGTTATACATTTGTACCAAAGGATAAAAACAACCAAAACTAAACTAAAAGCATCAAGAAAGCAGCCTACCAGGAAATGTTTTAAGTGTGTGCTGTGCTGTACTAGAGCAAACAAAGGAAGTACATCATTACCATGGAAACACCATTCACATCAATGTTTATCCCTGGTTTGCCTGTAGTTTATTTTGTAACAAGAAGGCAATGTTTCATCATATAGAACTAAAGGACCCTGACTGCTGCCTCACAACAATGCATATACCAAAAACTAAGAGTCAAAAATATGTGATTGGGTTTGGCAAGTGGTTTTAAAATAGAAGGAAAAGAAAAGCTGGGAGATTGAGTAAATAAATCTTTATCAAGGCAGTGAATTTCATAGCTCCTTCTCAAAAAGTAGAGTTTATAAATTCCTCCTCCCCAAAAGCAGAGATGAAAGAGAAATAAAGAGAAAAGAGTCACTCCAAAGGGGCAATGTGTAAAAACAAAACACTCAACTGTAAGTCTTTTGTTTTTTATGCTGTATATATTTTTATTTGATCTCACTGTTTTATGGCACATTAAGTTCATCAATTAAATAGGTGTATGCTAAAATTAAGTATCATTTTCTCTAATAAGTGGGCAAGCTTAGGGTAACTAAAATTTGAAGAAATCAGACTGAATGAGCTATGCAAAAAGATTAATTCAAGAAAGAAGGAGTGGGACATAGTAAGTCACCACTGTGTGGCATAGACTTGTGGCACTGAAAATAACACAGGGCTCATGCCTAAAGAAAGTCGCAATGTCAACTTGAACATAAAAGGTTCACTTCACTTCTTCTGAATAACAACCAAGTGATAAAATTGTAGAAATCATATCTTGCTTTTTCTTGTTGGATTGCAGTGCTAAATAGTTCACTTGAAATAACTCCATATTTAATGTACAGGACCATACACCCTCCTAGTGCAACATTTGCTGAATCTCATAGATGCTGGAACACTATGCTTTTATTTTTTATTTCAAGAAATTAAAATGTTATCCCTTTTGATTTTTATTCAACACATTAGCTGTCCATGAGAATGTTAATTTTCACGTACTTATATAATATGTAATATATCTTTTGTTAGTGAGTTCCAGCTTAATTTCAAAGAAGATGCCTGCTACGGCTCTGATGAGCTTTTAGTTTGTTGAGATTTGTTTTGTAGACAAACACGAGAATGTAATTCTTGTGCAGATGAGGAGACATTGTGTTCTGTAACCATAAGATATTCTTCATGTGTTTGTTAGGTTTATGACCTAATTCCAAGTTCTTTCCTGACTATTTTCTGTGTGAACTGCCCACTAATAATAGCAGAGTGTTAATTTCCTGACTAGAATATTAGAGTCCATGCTTTATCTTGAATAAAGGAATGTTTGATTAATATAATTGAGTGTTCCAGTAAGGTGTTTATAAATACTTTATATATATATATATATATATATATATATATATATATATAATATTTATTTAAACAAGTAGTGATTAAATAGATCTTGTTGGTTTCATATTATACTTTCTAACTTAAAGTCTATTTCAAATCAGTACCATTGTCCTTTACTTTTGAGTTCTGTTCATGTGTTGTATATTTTTCCATTACTTCTTCTTAAGTGTATCTGTGACTGCCAATAGTGAGCCCTCTGAAGACGTAAGTAGAACAGTTATCTCATCAGGGGCAGCAGAAGTCTTGGTGTCTGGAGTCTTCAGGCAGAAACTTCTTGAATCTTCACAGAACAGGAAACAGAGATGGAATAGGAAGCAGGGCTAGTTTAAGAAGCTCAGGACCTACTTCCAGAGTCTCAATACCTTCTGCAAGGCTATAATTCCTAGAGTTTCAACAATCTCCCAAAATAGTACCACCAGCAAGGAGTCAAGTATTCAAACACACAGGACTGTGGGAAACATTGCACTCAAACCCTAACGAAAAAGGACTGTGGAGATAGGAAGCAGGAAGAGAGACAAGAGAGGTCATAGACGCATACAGGGAAAGCAGAAGGAAAATTACTGGGTAGGGGAGGACCAGCAAGATGGGGAAACAGGGACAGGGGAGACGGTGGAATGCTGAACAACAGAAAAGTCTGATAAATATGGATTAAAGTTCCATAATGAAGCCAGCTACTTTATAAACCAAAAATTAAAAATAATAATGAAATCTGTAAAAATGAGCTGTCATTGCTGCTATCTCCAGCTTCAGGGTGAATTTAACCAAGATTCCCAGTCAATCATTGTGGATGCAAATATGTGCCAATCAATAATATTTTGAATATTTTTTTTGTTTTCAGTTGTGTTTTTTTTAATGTTAAACTTAGTTGTTTTGTTGTTGTTTTCTTAGAATATTACGTAGAAGAAATCTAAAGATACAGAATTATACTTTAGAAAGTTTTGTCATAAAAACTGGGACACATAATAGCTAGCAGGCAAATTAAAGAACTGAGTCATAAGCCTTCCAGCTGCCTGATGAGAAATCAACCTGGGTCCAGTGAAACTAAAATGCATCCGGTTTCAATACCAAAAACACAGTCCCTGTTACTGACCCAGGCCACACACATCACAGTGAAAACTGCCGTTGAGCGCCTCACCACTGCCATCTTGAGGAGAGAGAGAGAACTACGTAGGAAAGGCTTGTCAGCCACGAGGAAGTAGAATTTGTACTAGCACTCACTCTTACCGTTTCAATATTTCATTTGTAAGGATTTATTCTTCCTCACATGTTCTCTCCGATTGCCTTTTCCTCCCTGCTTTTCTTATTTATTTCTAAGGAAACTCAGATGACTTTTTTTTTCATGACTATCATGATAGTACTCCTCCAAGTTCTCTTCAGTTTATTATTTGTTATATTTTTTCTTTAGCAACTTTCTGAAGCCTCATCCACTCACTCCTGTCAACCAACTCTCGGGTGCTTAGTTGCGTACAGAATTGCCCATGAAGCACAAGAGTCGTGTGTGTCATCATTTAGGAGATCAGTAAATCTCCTGTTTCTTATTCTTCTCATTCACAGCACCAGTGTCTGCTCTCTGTTCTCTGCTCACCTGCACTGGGTGTGATGGCAGATCTTGGTTGTCAAAGTCACTCAGCTGGGAGGAGGGAGCCACAGTTGAGGAACTGCCTCCATCAGACTGGGCATGTCTGTGGGGCATTTTCTTTTTCTTCTTTCTCTTACTTCACAGACTATATTTTTAAACCCACAAAATAAAATGAGATTGCAAAGGAAAACAATCACGTTGAAACACAGCTGTGCAATGGGGAAACGGAATTGAGGATACACACATTTCAAAACACTGATTTAAAAAAAAAAACAAGGTGAGAACTTGTCAACGAAAACTTCAAATAAACTGCAATAAACTTTCTATGTGTGTATTTTTTTTTCAGTTCTTGTTAATTCTGCAAATTTGGATGACATACTCTAATTACTGAACCAGGAATGTTGATGCTAGAAAAGAAGAAAACGATTTTTAAATGTTTATAGATGAGCATAAGCAAATATATTAAATAATGAAACCATATCCAAAAGAAGCATGTCTTGATTGCTAATTGATACAGGAGGGCCAGCACAGAAGCAGTGCCATCCATGGCAGGTGGTCCTGAGCTGTATAAGAAATGTAGTTGATTGTGAGTCTAATTGGAAGTGGCAATTCTCCGTGGTCTCGGAAATGAATGATAAACGGCACTGGTGGTGGCACTGGTTACCTACCGGCGGAAAGGTCACGGTCATGACAGAACCCAGTATTAGTTTCAGAGTTTTATTAGGAGGAAGGAATGGGGGAGCACGTGCGGAGAGCAAAGGGAAAGATAATGGGGTGGAAGAGAGAGAGCAGGGCAGAGAGAGAGGGTGGGGTCTGTCGGTTCTTTTAAGGGCTCTGGGTGAAGCAGGCTTACATAGCTACACCATGCCTGTGCTGATTGTGTGATCATGCTGCGCACATGTAGTCGTCGGCGCACACTGATGATGTAAGATGCAAGACCCCTGTGTATGTGCAGTCATGCAGCTAGAGAGCAGGATTCTAACAGTCTCTGCTTCAGTTTCTCCTCCCAGAACCTGCCTCGGGTTCCCTCGATGACAGACTGTAACCTGTAAACTGTGTTAAACCCTTTCTTTCTGAAGATGCTTTAGGTCATGGTGCTTATCAAAGCAACAGAAACTAAACTTGAAGAGTAAGTATGTGGTGGATTTCTTATCTACCTCTAGCAGAAATGCACATCTTCACATCACTCTTGTCACATGCTGTGACAAATACCTCAGGGACTTGTATCCACCAGAGATGTGCCAGCACTCTACCACATGCATGTTTATTTTCTCTGCCTAATGCTATGCCGCTTTAACAGATGACTTCACAAATTTAAACTCACACTGTTTAAAAGTGGTGTGCTGGACAGTCTTATGCCAACTTGACCCAAGCTAAAGTCATCTAAAAGGAGGGAAACTCAACTGAGAAAATGCCTCCATAAGATCTGGCTGAAGGGTATTTTCTTAATTAGTGATTGATGAGGGAGGACCTAGCCCATTGTGGATCATGCCATCCCTGGGCTGGTGGCCCAAGGGTCTATAAGAAAGCAGGCTGAGCAAGCCGTGAGGAGCAAGCCAGTAAGCAGCACCCCTCCATGGTCTGCCTCCAGGTTCCTGCCCTGCTTGAGTTCCTGCCCTGACTTCCTTCAGTGATAGACTAAAATATGGAAGTGTAGCCCAAATAAACTTGCTTTTCTCTCCAACTTGCTTTTTGGCCATGGTGTTTCAGCACAGCAATAGAAACCCTACAGTTACTATTGATCACTAATTGAGAAAATGCCTTACAGCTGGATCTCATGGAGGCATTTCCTCAACTGAGGCTCCCTCAGTTGATGACTCTAGCTTCTGTCAATTTGACACATAAAAGGAGCCAGTACAATTGACACACAAATATATCACTATAAGTCACGACCCTCCTTTCTTATTCATCCCCAAGATCTCACATTAAAATCACAATTTTAAAAGTCCCTCAGTCTTTACAAATCCAAACATTAAAATTTCATTCTCTAAAATATCCAATCTCTTTTAAAGTTCAAGTCTTCCATCTATGGGCTCCTTTCAAAATCAAAATTAAATACCTTCTTCAAGAGGGAACAACCAGGGCACCATTACAATCTGAACCAAGCAAAATCAAACTCCAACAGTATAAATAGCTCAATGTCCAATTATCTGGGATTCACTCACAATTTTCTGGACTCCTCCAAAGAGCTTGGGTCACTTCTCCAGCTCTGCCCTCTGCAGCACACATGTCTTCTACGCTCCAGCTGGCTCCACTGCTGCTGCTGTTGGTGGTGGTCTTCCCAGGGTACTGGCATCTCCAAAATGCTGGGGTCATCAGCTGCAACTGAGCTGCATTTTCACCAATAGACTCTCATAGGTTCTCTTCATGGTGCCAAGCCTCAACTTCTTTGCATGACCCTTCAGTCCTGGCCCTTCAACTGTCACTGAGGCTGCACCTTCACCAATGGCTTTTCCTGGCCTCTCACAGTGCCAAGCCTCAGCTGCTCACTCTGACCCCTTTATGCCTTCAAAACCAATACTCCCTGGGTGACTCTTACACATTTATCAAGTTCAGTACAACCTTAGCCACCTCTGGAACACAGCTTCTCTGTTGTCCCAGGAAACACTTCCCAGAAGATTTCACCTCAGTGATGCTGGTCTCTTCTTACTCACCACAAATTTCTTAGCTCCAGCTGACCAGCATCAAGCATCCCAACAAAGCAAAGTTTCACTTAATAGTTCTAGTATCTTGTTAATCACAGCTAATTCTACAGTTCCAGCTAACCAGAACCACAGAATCTTAATTGAAAATAATAAGTGGCCCCAATAGAGTTTTTTTTTTTAATTCCCTCTGAAATTTTGCAAGCCAAGCTTCCATCCTCTGGACTGCTCTCAACATCTTTATCTTTCAAGTTCCCACAGAACATCCCACAGAGCTCTTAACACTCAAAGATTCTTCTAGCCAAAGTTCCGAAGTCCTTCCACAGTCCTCTCCGAAACATGGTCATGTGTGTCACAGCAATACCCCAATATGCTGGTACCATTTGTCTTCTATTGCTGTGCTGAACACCATGACCAAAAAGCAAGCTGGGAAGGAAAGGGTTTATTTGGCCATAGTCCACCATTGAAGGAAGTCAGGACAGAAACTCAAACAGGGTTAGAACTGGAAGCAGGAGCTGATACAGAGGCCATGGAGGAGAACTGCTTACTGGCTTGCTTTTTCTGGCTTGTTCAGCCTGCTTTCTTATAGAACCCAGGACCACCAACCAGCTCAGGGATGACACCATCCATCATGGGCTGGGTCCTCCCCCTTTGATCTCTAATTGAGAAAATGCCTTCCAGATAGATCTCATGAAAGCATTTCCTCAACTGAGGCTCCTTCTTCTGTGATGACTCTAGCCTATGTCAAGATGGCACACAAAACCAGCCTATGTCAAAATGGCACACAAAAACATAAGACAGGAGGACTTCATATTTCCACATTCTAATAGTCTTTTGTGGGGACCTCTGCAAACACCATTGTCAGCAGAGTAATGATTCAAATGAGGTAAGAAGGAAGTCTGGATCGACATGACTCAGTAGCCTGTGTTGGTTCATGCTTCTAGAGTATAACACTGGGCAGTTTATTTTAGGCATATTTAAACATAGCATAATTTTGGAAAAAAGTTTCCTGATGCTAATTAACTCAATCCCATGTGTACAACAAAGCTTAAGACATGTTTACATTGAAACTCTTTACAAAATACATATGGCCTTTTCCATAAAGATGGGCTCTATTGACTCAGAAATAATGCTCAAGGTAAGAGTCTAGGAAGAATGGCTAAGATAAATATAATGCCTGTGGGAGTCAGGAGTGGCCTGGTCCTAAGGTAACATAGAAGTCACCTAGGCTGTTGTGGCATCTTCTATAAGGATGGATTTTATTGACTGAGAAGCAATACTCAAAACCGAGGGAGAGAGAGTCTAGAATAAACAAGCATAGTAGTCTTGGGAATTCCAATGAATTCTGGCTGCACAGAAAGCAAAGATCACCAGGTTATAAATTATATCCATTCCCAGATTTCTGGATGGAAAACAGGAATATACCTCCCACTTTGAGGAGGCAAGCCTTCGTGTTTAATATTCCTGGTTTCCAGGTGCTTATCTGAGCACAAGGACCCTGTGCCCTCTACAGTACTTGATTTTGTTTGACTAATTACCATTGATCTGATAAGAGTTTAACAATGAAGTACTCCATTTTAATTTGAATTTTCTGGTTCCTGGTTGTTGATGTGTTCACTAGTCATTTCATTTTTTTCTTCATACAATAGTATATTTCTATCCTTTACCTATTTTTAAGTTAACTTTCTTGACCATATCACTAATAAAGTAGTTCCATGTATACTCTAGATATTAATCCTTGGTAAACATGTCAAAGTATTTAGTTATTATGCTATTAATAATTATGGAAGATGAGATCAGGCACATTCAGTGGCATGGCTGTAGACATATCCAGCCCTACTAAAGAGCTATCAGCAGTTGATGGCTACTGAGGAGAAAGGCTCACTCTCCATTGAGAACGTGGCTGTGGGTAGGTTGCTCATAGCCATAGACCATTCATATAAGGGCAGTAGTCAATTAGTGGATTATTAATAACAAGTTTTTAAAATGAGGGAACAGGCATCTTGGGCCTCTGGTTCTTCCAATCTGTCTGCCATTTTCCCTGAGCCTTAGGTATAGAGGTTGTATTCCAGACACATAAGGTGGGTGTGGGCACCCCACGGTCACTTACTCTGCATTTTCACTAGATGTGTATCTCTGTGAGAGTCTCCATCTGCTGCAAAAACAACTTTTTTCCATGAGATTTGAGAGCTACACTGATTGTGGATATAGAGTGTATTTTCAAATAATATGAGTAATAAAATGTCAGGTCTGACAAGGCTAAGCATTGTGTGTGTGTGTGTGTGTGTGTGTGTGTGTGTGTGTGTGTGTGTGAATATATGTACATACATAAAGAAATTCTAAATGATATTATACAGAACTATAAATAGTGACAAGAATTGTGGATTTGCAGACTTCTTTTTATCTCTATTTTTAACTATTTATATTATTTCAGTTTTACATATAGTATGTGTAGACAATATAGTACCTCTATAAAAAAAATTTAAGTTATAAAAATCAAAAAAAATCAACTATGTATATCTTTGAGACCTTGGACAAGCGTCTTCAATTTTTATCTTTGTGTCTTGAACATTATAGAGAAAGCACATGCAAAATCATCATTTGATAGATGCTTAGTGTGTTTGGCTTTTAAAAAAAAAAGAGAATACAAATTTGGGGAGGAGGCAGGGTGATAAGCACTAGCCGGGATTGGAAGGAGGTAGTAGTGGTTGTGTATGACCAATATACATTGTAAAATATATGAAGCTTTCAAAGGATGAAAAAAACTATTATTTGCAAATAACAATCACTATGGCTTTTGCATTGGTCTTATTTAAGAAAGATTTTCCCAATCCCCAAATATTCCCTGAAATTTCTTTCTAGTGATATCAGGATTTTACATTTTATATTAGAACTTTAATTCATTTTAAAGTTATTTTTATAATGGTGTAGTCAGTTTCTCTTTCTGGCTTTGGGCCTGAGCCAATGTGGAAAAACATGGCAGGGGAAGTTGCTAATGTTATAAAGGCCAGGAAGCAAAGTCTCCAAGACAGAAAGACAGAAAGTGGCCAGAGACAGTCGTTCCTCTCAAAGTCACAGCACCAGTGACTTACTTTCTCTAGCTGGGACCCACTTCCTAGTAGCCTATCAAGCGTATCAAGCTTCAAACCCACTGATGCATTCATTCAGCATTGACGAGCTCAGCATCCTCACCCCCCAATTACCCATCAATGGTGCCCACAGCTGGGAGCCAAACCTTCCCACACAGGAGCCTTCAGGAGTGTGCTACATACAACTCATAACCAAGCTTTCTATTTACACAATAAACATTTATTGTGTCTTATTAGGGAAATGAGAGAGTTTTAGATGGATCTCACATAGAACACAAAATTGCCATCTCAATCCTGTTTGGTAATCTTGTCCTTTGTCCTTTGGTGAACATTATACATAATAATGTGGTTTAATTTATTATTATATTTCACTTTGTAGCATCTGCCCTGCTTTTTCACTTTTTCCTCTATTTCTGTCTACCTTTATAATTGAGAGATTGTGTTCTATTCATTCCATTTCTACAAGTTAATAAAAATGACTGTAATTTTTCACTTCTCACGACTGCCTTAGGTCTGCTAACATATTTGCTTAACATCTAAACCTAATCAGTTTTGTTTTCTTTAAAGCAGTATGTGGATTTTTAATGGTTTAACTCGATTCTTTGCCATGTGTTACTCCTATACTTTTTTATCTTTACTTAAATATTTTTATCTTTACACAAATAAGAAATGATTTTATTAGTGCATAAGATCATTGCCAATTGGGTTTTTAATTGTCTTCTATTACTCAGACAAATTTTGGTAGAAAACTATATGGTTAGGGTTTATTTGGGTTTATTTTTGTTGTTATTGCTTTTATACTTATACATTTTTTTATGAATTGTCAAAGCTTCCTGAGCTTCTGTTTCTAAAACTATTAGGAAACTCTTCTTCCCTATGAGGTATCTCCTTTATATGGTCATTTTAATAGTACATTTTATTGAAGTATAATTACATAATGTCCCCCTTTTCCTTCCTCACTCCCGCTCTTGTGATTATGGTCTGTGGTGGTTTGAATGAGAATGGCCCCATGGCTCTTATATTTTAATGCTTGGTTCCAAGTTAGTGGGCTATTTAGGAAGGATTAGGAGATATGGCCTTGTTGGAGAAGGTATGTTACTGGGGAGTGGACTTTCAGGTTTTAAAGCTCATGATTCTTGGTTAGCTCCCCCCTCCTCTCTCTCTACCTCATGGTTGTCTTAACATGTAAGCTCTCAGCTAATGCTCTAGCACCATGCCTGCCTGCCTGCCTGCCTGCTACCATGCTCCCACCTTGATGGTCACAGACTCACTCTCTGAAATTGAAAGCAAGCCTACAATTAAATGCTTTCTTTTATAAGCTGCTTATAATGTAATGTCATAACATTAATTAAAACATACTCAGATGGCTCTAAGACAGTAAATGTTACTGTTTCACTGTTATGTGATTAGTACAGTATATTAATATTGAATTATTTACTATTATTATGCTCTGTAGTATTTAATTCTTCCTTTTCATCCTTCTTGACAATATGGTTGCTATTGCTGAAGTTTAACCATATAACATGTGGACTCTGAAATCGTTCATTCTTTATCATTCTCTACACTTGGAGTCTACATTAAATTAAAGTCACCCATTTTTAATGTAAGAAAGAGACACACGATGAATAAATAAAGCATATGATTAATCTTTCACAACTATCCTTTAACACGAAGAAGACTGTCAAATTATCTCTCCTGCAATTCATCACTGTCCTTTGTTTTCTGAGAAGAGTGGAGAGGTGTCCTTGATCCAGGTAGCATGGCAGGACACGTTTGATTAGTTCCTAGAGATACATATGAAAATGCCAAAAAAATACTACTCTACATATTTTAGTGCCTTAATTAGATTCTTTATTCTTGTGTTTCCTCTTCTGTTGCTCTTCTGCTATGGACCCTAGTTGCTTAGTGCTTTGGTAACAATGTATAACAGTACTAGTGGATACCGGGTCTCTAAACTAGAATTTAAGTTCCTTAGCTAGTGATAAAAGATATTTGACTTTTCTCCATTCTTTTTGCTCTAAAGTCTGATGACTCTTTATTACGGCTTCATTTACTACCTTGTAATCCCAACCAGGAACTTGAATTTAAAATCATGATAATAAACACAGCAGATTTGGGGGGAACCATTTGGACTGAGTTAAGGTACTTTATGTAGCTTCTATGACAATTAAATAAAACATATGTGCAAGATACCACAGAGTACCCACTTAATACTAATTGGTTACTGTTTCCTCCTTCTTAAAAAAAAAAATCTCACTTTTGTGTCTTTTTGTGACCTATATTTACATCGTCTCCAACAGTCAAAATCTTTATGTATTCCTTGGAGGCAACTCACATGTCACCTGCTTAATTAATCATCCTGAGATTATCGTTAAAGAATTTAGTTAGTTAGTTAATTAGTTCTTTGAGGATAGTGACATTATTTCCTATAAAAATTTCTTAAGAACAAGAATACAATGAGAACTCCAGTTTTATAATAAATAATATCAAACTAGATCATGAGGTCAGACACACTGGCTATTACAAGATTTAATTTGTACTCAGTATAAGTCAAAATCTCAGTATGAAAAGTCAGCCTAAGGCCAGATTGTGGAGTGTTACTTATCAACCCAGCAATTAGGAAGAAGGGCCAGCTTGGGCTATGTAGAGAGACTCTCATGAAAGGCAAAAACTAACTGAAAAAGCAAATTAAGGATCTGATATCAAAGGGGATAAGCACATAACTAAAGCACATACTCATAACCTAGAGTTAACTTAAACCTACAACTTTCAAAATAAAACTAGAGTTGAGTATTGGCCTTAAAAATGAAGCAATAGGGGATGAATTAATCATAGTCCTCTAGAAGAACAAGTGATAGAAGAGACATCTAGAAGATAGAAATCATAGACACTGCCTGTCTCCCAATGGAAAGGCCAAGAATCCATGAAGTTGGTTGTCTCAGGTGCTCTTCGGTATATGTTGGAATCCCAAAGAAGTAGGTCCTCATAACAATGAAGGGACGCTTCAGCAGCAGGATAGATGGACTTGCCAGTAAGAATGAGGGCAAGCAGGCACAAAGCAAAAGTGTCCTTCTTCCTTGTCTGCCACACCAGAAAATGTGGCCCAGATTTAGAGTGGGTCTCCTGATATCAACTGATCTGGATTTAGAGAGGGCCTTCTCACCACCAATGATACAATCGAGAAAAAAATCCCTCACAGATGTGCCCAATTGCTTAGGTTTAGTCGATTCCAGAAGTGATCAAGTTGACAACCAAAATTAGCCATCACAGGGATTAAGGAAGATGACTTGGGGTTGTGGGGAGGTACATAGATCCTGTGTTGTAGCAAAACACTGAGGGAAAAAAATGTCAATTCTCATGGAATTCCAGGCACAATGGATTCCAGTTACAATGGGAAGTGTAATCCATGTAGTAGTTAAAAATAATCTGGAATGCATAAACTCGATGTACTTTTAGCCTCTTAACATAAAGAGGACCGTTTCCTCACTGTGAGGAGAAACTGTGACTGTCTTAGGGTTTCTATTGCTGCAATGAAACATCATGACCAAAGAATAAGTTGGGGAGGAAAGGGTTTACTCAGCTTACACTTCCAGATCATAGTCCATCATTGGAGGAAGTCAGGACAGGAGCACAAGCAGAGCTGGAACCTGAAGTCAGGAGCTGATACAGAGGCCACGGAGGAGAGCTGCTTACTGCCTTGCTTCCCATGGCTTGCTCAGTCTGCTTTCTTATAGAACCAAGACCACCCACCCATGGGCTGAGCCCTCCCCCAGTGATCACTCAGTATTTCCTCAACTGAGTCTCCTTGCTCTCTGATGATGCTAGCCTGTATCAAGTTGACACACAAGACCAGTAAGTACAGTGACCAACCAGAAAATAGCCATTTCCAATTCCAATATCAATACTACAATCTAGATCAGTGATATCAAACACTAAAAGTGTCTTCTCAATATAGACTAATTTGTTTCCCCAGAGCCCACTGACTCTGCATTAACTCACCATTTTAAGCCATCGTTTTCTCTTAAACTAGTCATATTACACACACCACAGTCAAAGTAAAAATTCTAGTGCTGTTGCAGTTTCTTTAACAGACAGAAGTACTGGAGAAGGTATAAAATTATAAGCAACTTACAAAACTATACTGGAAAGCACCACTTACCTGGTCCTTCAAACGTTTGTTTAATTAATATGATTTTAGTGGTAACAGATACATGCTTACTGAGAGCGCTTAATTAAGAAATACAATGATGAAATTAGTAAAGATACTAAAGGAAGCCATCTGGATATTCAGACTCTCCACCCATAATGCCTGTGTTCATGTTGTGTTTTTAAAGTGCATCTAGGAACAATTTAGAGAGCTGAAGAGAGCTGATAGAGCAATACCAGATGCACTTTCCAAGCTGATTATGAAGCAGATGGTTTTATGATCACAGTTGTGTTGTAAAAGGTGTTATTCTATTATGCAAGATTCACATTTATGACACATGCTCCTCATTTAGCATAGTTCTCCTGTCAGAGCATCTCACACACTTCTTTCTTCACATCTGTTCAGTGAGTGTGCAGACCGATTCTCTTAGGAGGAGGGATAAATTTCCCAATTACATTGTTGAAAGAATGTTGTGTGCATCGCCCTAATTTTCATATTGACATGATGACATCAGTACATCTCACAGTACAGACAAGGATGGAAAAGCAACACAGATGTTTAAGAACCACACTGGAATGTATCCATCTCACAAAATCTATAATCCATGTAACCTAGTAAGATTTGATATGGCCATTTTGTTCTTTGTGCAAAAAACACTACAAGATTGTTTGAGGTACAAGACAATCTAGAAGTAAATCTATATTAAGAACTTAATCAAGATTATTATCCTGAGAATCCTAAATAATAAGTAACATTTGCCTTTACTTAACAATAATAGAAAACAAGTGTCTCCATCAAAATAGGCATACCTTTTTGAAGAAACTAATTGGGCAGCTGTGACTTTTGTTTATACAGTAAATTTTAATTTTTTTACTATTTTCAGATGCAGTAAAACTGCTAGCATAAGCTTGCCTTTTCTATAAACTCAAACTTATGTGTCTTTATAACCTGGCACTTTTCCCTGCCTAATCTGTGGAAGTAAATTAATTTCAGATCTGAGTGGTCTAGTGGGAATAATCCTACAATCTGAATTTGCTAGATTAGTGCTACTAGAAGATAATATTCATTCAATTAGCTTTTCTTAACTACCTACAAATGTTCCTGGAATTGTCCTTGGGAAGAAAAATATGTGTATCCTTATACTTGCCTTCAATAATGAGGCAATATACATTTTTTAAAGCCAGAAGAAAGGGGTTTTTCTTTTTGTTTGTTTTTTGGGGGCCAAAGGAAAATATTTAATTCTGTGTAGATAAGAGTGTCCTTTCCTTGTCAATCATGTCTCCTTTTGGCAACACAAAAATTCAGCATCATCATAAAGTCCAGTCAACAGCTTGAACTTAACACCCCCATCAAACTACAGAATGGTGATTGCATAGTTTAATAAAAATAGCAAAGTTAGTTACAAGTTTTCCACAGATAACTTAGCATCTGTGGCTTGGAGCTTTTACAACGACAAAATAACTCTTTTTTTTTTTTTTTTGCTAACCCATACCAGAAATGGGAAATTTTTCTCTATATGCTTAGCTTTACTATCTAAATATTGTCTTTTAGCAACTCTACAGATGACCACTTTCTTGTGTTTATTTTTCTTCCCACTAGAATACATGGGCACAATGTATTTTAGACACCCTTCCCCCTCCTTCCTTCAAGTCCCCTTGTGTCTCCACTACCAGGCCCTCTTGAATTCATATTAGTATTGCCCATATCTACATGTATTTAGAACTTGTCCGTGAAGAAGCATTCTCCCTTCCTCTCAGTCATTGACTGCCTATACTTTTTAATTTAGGGTTGGGATCCTATGTGGCAGGAGCCATGTGACTTCTTTGGGGAACAAGGCCTGAAAACAACACAGTGGCTCTTCTTATGACAAGACCCTGGAGATCCTGACCCACTTGGCAAAGACCTGTGAACAGTTTGCTGCTTAAATCCGGGCACGACCCCAAGAGCATGTGTGCTATGTGCTCTCCTCGCTTTCACTATGCTGGTCGTACTGCTAGCCCGAATGAGTCACAGTAGGTCGTGAAGTTTAATATTACATATTTGCATAACTGTTGTGGAAAGAATGACTTTAACAATAAGAGTTTTAAAGAAATGTTATTGAATAGATGATATCAAGAGTAAATGAGAACAGTCTAGGAACAGGGAATGAAGCAGAATCATAGAAACCCACAGTCCCCTCATTTCTAATAGCTGTGCCAATACCCTGAGACGTTAAGAGAAATAGACATAAGGACAAGGGATAAATAGTGCCAACTATTAAGAGTAAGTCTCCCAGTTATGTTGCCTATAGGATAAATGGAAAAACCTGGTAAGCCCCAAGAGAAGATAGAATAGTACAGAATGTAGAATGGATTGATCCAGCTTTGGCTGGTGAGTTGATTGTGAGAACTCAGACCTTATCAGATATAAATATTAACCATAAGAGACAAAACTGTATCTCACTCTGCATGATGCTGTAACTGCAAATGCTGCCACTGGGCACACTGTTCTACCTGTAGGGGTGCCTGTGGGAGTCTGGGGGAGACCAGCTCTGACCTGTTCCCACCTGTTGAAGAGTTCTTGGGTGGAGGAGAGCGAAATGAGAAAATATCAGATAGAAAGATAGACCTAGACGAAAGAAGAAAGACAGAGACACAAGATAGCTTTGAGAGGGCCTGGGTCAATATCCAACAGCCTCGAAATTTATTCAAAATGGCTTTTTTATATGCCAAGTGGAGAGGCAAAAGACCTCCCCCTTGCAAGATCAAAGCACTGCCAAGTGTAGACCCTTCCAAACACCTGGTAAACACGCCCATGGCAAAATCATCTCCTTATGCGCCCTGCTGGGTAAAGCAAGCTCAGATTCTCTGACCCTGAGTAATTTGGGCTCCCACATGTGCCTAATCAGGAAAGTTCCTTTGTAGCTTGCAAAGCTGCTTATGCTTCTAACAGAAGAGATATAGATCAAAAATGTAACGGATACCGGTGGGAAAGCTGGGGAATGGAAGAGGAAAGAGGAGAGGAACAAACTGGTAATTATTGTAAACAGTTTTTAGAAACTTAGGAAGTAAAACCGATTGTAAAATTGTTCATGCAAACCATTGAAACTGTTTAAATGAAGACAGCCCAGGCTATCCAAGGCCACTTGTTTGAGCAACAGATGATCACTATCTCTTCACACATCCGTCCCAGGTCATCGAACCTGTCTGGAGCAAGGCTTCCAGCTCCTATGGGATTTTCCCACATTCATAAAGAGAATTAACTACTACCATGTTGCTAAGTTGCTAGTTTCCAACTGCCTTCTAACTAGGGATCCTGATACCCACAAGTAAGGGTAGCTCTCAGAGACGCTCCTCTTTGCAGTGGACAGAAGCTATTATAGAGACACGTGTGGGTCAAAAAGGAGAGAGTAAGTAACAGTCCAATGTAGGACATCTATAACACAACCTCAACAATGAAAAGGGATATTGAAAGTTCTTAGCTCATAGCCGTGATGAGGGAGGAGGTAAATACATTGAAACTGATTTAAACACTATGCACGTATATCTGTATCAGACTGTGCTGGCTAGTTGTATGTCAGCTTGAAACAAGGCAGTGGTTCTCAGCCTGTAGGTCACAACCCCTTCAGGGGTCAAAAGACCCTTCCACAGGGGTTGCCTAAGACCATTGAAAACACAGATATCTACATTACAATTCATAGCAATAACAAAATTACAGTTATGAAGTATCAATGAAAATAATTTTATGGTTGGAGGTCATCATAACATGAGGAACAGTACTAAAGGGTTGCAGCATTAGGAGGGTTGAGAACCCCTGAACTATAGTCATCAGAGAGGAGGGAGTCTCAATTGAGAAATGCTTTCACAAGATCGGGCTATAGTAAATCCTGTAGGGCATTTTTCTTAACTAGTGATTGGTATGGAAGGGTACAGCCCATTGTGGGTGGTGCCATCCCGGGCTGATGGTGTTTCTGGGCTCTATAAGAAAGCAGACTGAACAAACTATGGAAAGCAAGCCAGTAAGCAGCCTCTGCATCAGCTCCTGCCTCCAGGTTCCCACTCTGAGTTCCTGCCCTCTCTGCTTTTGATGATGAAGTGTTATATGGAACTGTGAGTAAAACAAGCCCTTTCCTCCCCAAGTTGCTTTTGGTCATAGTTTTTCCTCACAACAATAGTAACCCTAACTAGGACATAAGCATTAAATGGTGTTCCACTAATGTTCATTGTTATGTTTTATGTACATTTTGAAAGCACATTAAAAATACCAAGTTGGGAATGGATGGTGCTGCAGAGAATGTGCTGCACTTTACGGGGTACCTGGGTCACTCTCCTGTGGGTAACCCCAATAACCTCATTGTTTCACAAAGTGAGACTTGATGGAATTATCCCTCCATTCTGTTGCTATCTGGTTGCATAGCTGCTTGTTCTCATGTACAAGAAAAGGTACACATCGTAACAGTGGGGAATTCTTTTATATAACAAAAAACTGTTTCAGAAATGGACATTCATATTTGGTATTATATTCAAACACTCTTATGTCATTAAACTCTTCTGTGCAGAGGCTGAGGATGTAATACACTACTGTTATTAACCTATTAACTACATTAAAAGTATTAACCTTATGAAGCTTTCTCATGTCAAACACAATATGGAAATTAAAAAGTATAGTTACTGCTTGAAAATTAGAAAATAATGTCACATTCATTTCTGTGGATGGACCTTTAATTTCACACTGTTGCAGAAGATACTAAGAATCTTGAGTGCAAAGTAATATTAAAATATAAAACTGTAGCTTTTGGCTTCCATTGTTTATTACTCTGCTAATTTCATGAGTCCACTTTTTTTCTCATTTCTGTTTAGATACAGAAATCTATACTGAAAGCACATAAAATCACTTAATATTAAAATACTGCTAAATTCATAACCCAAACTGGCATTTGTCAAACTACTTCTGTCGGTATGTGGTTAGCATTCCGTGAAACATTTTCAGAGTGTCAGATAAGTTTCATTTCACCTGCTCAACTGTGCCCATCTATCTTTACTTCAGAGAGTATTCACTTACAATATTAATCCTTTGGCCTCTACAGAATATTGAGGAGTTTTATTATATTTTGGTTTTCAATTAGTTTTATTAGTGTTTTTCATATCATTGACTGGGTATATGCTAAGCAAAATATAATTATGTTTGGCCACATACAAAATAATGAATTAAAAAGCAGCTGTAACCCAGAACCCATCAGCTTCTTTTGCTTACCCTCCATTTGTAACCATGCACTGAGGCTCTTTTTTTTAAAAAAGATTTATTTATTTATTATGTATACAGTATTTTGCCTGCATGTATGCCTGTAGACCAGAAGAGGGCACCAGATCTCATTACAGATGGTTGTGAGCCACCACGTAGCTGCTGGGAATTGAACTTAGGACCTCTTGAAGAACAGCCAATGCTCTTAACCACCGAGCCATCTCTCCTTGTATCTCAATAGTGAAGACAATGGAGGCCCTCTAGCATGAGAGTCTATGTTGCTATAAAACAATGCTTATCCTTCCAAGAAACTCATGACTACATAATTATAGAACCATTAAAATATATTTCTGAGCCGGGCAGTGGTGGCACACGTCTTTAATCCCAGCATTTGGGAGGCAGAACCAAGCAGATCTCTGTGAGTTCGAGGCCAGCCTGGTCTACAGAGCAAATTCCAGGACAGCCAGGACTGTTATATAAAGAAACCTTGTCTCAGAAAAAAAAAAAAAAAGAAAAGGAAGAAAGAAAAGAAAAAACTTCATCTCTGGTTTCATTCTAATAGCAAAAACTGTACCAATTCTACTTAAAACTGATTTTTATTCTGATAAAGACATATAAAACATTCAAATCAGTGTATGATCAAACATATATAATCAGACACCACATCCAAAATCTAAAATAAATTAGGTCACCAAGGAATAAACTAAGAACATAGTTTTATAATTTCTTCCTTTCAAGTCTTTTTATTGCTTATTTTTTTCTTTTTTAAAAAATGTGTATGCACACACACTACATATATACATGAGAAAAAGAGTTAGACATAACTTCCTTCTTCTCTCCCTTACTTCCTTTTTTCCTCCTATAATTAATTCTATTTTTCCCCAGACAGCTTCATTTCTACTCTCATGTTATGACATGTTATAAATACATGATTTTATGTGTATCTGTAAAATCTAGAAACCGTAAATGTGAGAAACCCAGTATGTATCTGTTAGACTGCTTTTATTAACATGCTATAACTATCTCCAGTCAAATCCACTTCTCTGCAAACAATGTAACATTGTTCTTTTTATGGTGAAAAATTCTACTGTACAGGTATATGGCATTTTTTTTGTACCCAATCCTTTGCTGCTGGACACTTGAAGTCATTCCATAACTTAACAATTGTGAATAATGCTGGAATAACCATGGTGCACAAGTATCTCTGAGATAGATGAACTTGGAATTCTCCAGGATAAAAATACAATAGTATAACTGGACCATATTGTCAATTAATTTTCAGTTTTTTAGAAACTTTCATAGTGACTGGACTAATTTATATTCTCACCAGCAGAGTATCGGGTTCAGTTTGGTCCACATCTTCAACAACATTCGTCATTTTCTTAATGACTGCCATTCTGATTGGGGTAAGATGGATTTGCATTCCCCGTTGACTAATAAAGTTGTATATTTTTTCATATATTTTTTGTTTGTTTATATTTCACCTTTTGAGAAGTGACTATTCAATTCCTTAGCTCTTTGTTTTAGTTGGGTTGTTTGTTTAGTTCAATTGTTTAGTTTGGGTTTTTTATTGCTTGGTTTTTGAGTTCTTATATATTTTAGAAATTACTCTCCTGACAGATGTGCAAATAAAAAGGTTTTCTCTCATTCTTTCAGCTGTCTTTTCACTCTATTACCTGTTTCCTTGGTTGTACAAAAGTCTTTTCATTTCATTATGTCCTGTTTGTCTATTATTGGCATTATTTTTCAAGCAACCCAAATCTTATTCAGAAAGGCTTTTACCTATGGTTGTAGCTTGACATGTTTTCTGTAATCTCTTTTCTAATTAGTTTCAGACCTTCATTAAAATCTTTGATAAATTTAAAGTTGATTTTTGTGCAGTGTGAGAAATAGGGCTCATTTCATTGTGCTATATTTGGACACTCAGTTTTACCAGAATCACTGTTGAAGAAGCTGCCTTTTCTCCAAGTGCAGTTTTGGCATATTTGTCAAAAATCAGTTGTCTATCATTGTGTGAGTTTATATCTAGGTATTTTTTCCTATTCTGTTGATGTATATGTGAAAGTTGGTGACTTTTGTATGCTAATTTTATATACTGTCACTTTGCTGAAAATGTTTTTTTCAGTTTTCTGGTAGAGTCTTTGCAGTCTTTCTTATTTATAGAATCATATCATGTAAAAATAAGGATACTTCTTTCATCTATTAAGAAAAATTAAATTCACTGATACATGGGTGGAGCTGAAAACAATCAGTCAGAGTGAGACAACCCAGACCCAGAAAGACAAATGCCACATATTTTCTCTCATCTGTGGATGTTAGCATTAAATCTCCAGATATGTGTGTTTTGTGTCCATATCCATAAAGGTCAGGAAATTATTAAAGGGCATGGGGAAGTACATTCGAGGGACAGGAGATAGAATGAAAGGTATAAAGGGTTAAAAGGCAACAGGAAGGATTGAACTGGGGTGAGAGAGCAGAGAGTAGAGTAGTGGGGGGAGTGGATGAAGGGATTAATAACACCAAAGAGCTTTTGGAAAAATTGGAAACCCACTGCTGGAGAAGCTTCTCCCGAAATAGTAAGGAAGCCAAGCTTTCCATATGGCAGGTTACCCTATATGAAGAGGTCTTCACTTTGGGAAGCTGCATATATTTTTAGCTGTCCCAGATGTATTTGTCAGGGTTCTCTAGAAGAACAGAACTGATAGAATGAATATATACAGGATTTTATTACAGTAGATTATGGGCTGTGCTCAAGCTAGTCCAACAATGGCTATCTACCCACGGAAAGTCCAGGATCCAGTAGTTGTTTGGTCCACAAGGCTAGATATCACAGCTGGTCTTCAGTATACACTGGAATCCTGAACAAGTAGGTTCTGGTGCCAGTAAAGAAATAAACTTTCTAGTGAGAACAAGGGCAAGCAGGCAAAGAGCAAAAGCTTCCTTCTTCCATGTCCTTTATATATCCTGTCACCAGAAGGTGTGACCAGATTAAAGGTTGATTGTCCCACTCCAAATGATTTAATTAAGAAAAATCCATCACAAGTGTACCCAGTCCCTTAGGTTTTAGTTAATACCAGATGTAGTCAAGTTGACAACCAAGAGAGCCATCACACCAGCTTTAAACAAAAAAAAAAAAAAAAAAGATCTGTTTAAATGTCTCATAAAAATGAGTGAGGAAGGAAACTCTCAATTCTTCAGTTATTAAAGAATCATCTTTCTAGGATATTGTAGACTGAGAAAATTCTATTTGGAAGGTTCAAAAAATGAAACCAATAGAAATCTTGTATGGAGGAAGATTTTGATACATAAGAAGACTTTGGTAGCTCGGTAGCTAATTTCATGATGCTGAACCATCTAGGACCTACATCATCGAACCAGATTTGGCTTTCAAACAAGATGAAAAGATGTGCAGAATTCAAAGATAGGGAACGCCTTAACTAAGCAGACCAGTGTTTCTTTTCGATAAGGTGGAAAGTGATGATGTGGAAACCTACTACTTCATATAAAAAGAGAGGCTGCGCCGGGCGGTGGTGGCGCACGCCTTTAATCCCAGCACTCGGGAGGCAGAGCCAGGCGGATCTCTGTGAGTTCGAGGCCAGCCTGGGCTACCAAGTGAGTTCCAGGAGAGGCGCAAAGCTACACAGAGAAACCCTGTCTCGAAAAACCAAAAAAAAAAAAAAAAAAAAAAAGAGAGGCTGCATGACTACTGACTCTGGTTTGTGAAAGAGAAATCTCGAGTGACTGGAGCAGGGAGGGACTGTTCCCTTTATCTTGCAGAATTAAGAGAGTATATAGCATTCATCTACCATCCTCTTTTGACTGTTGACAATACTGAGGTCCCATATGATAAAGTGACTTTCCCAGAGATTCAGGGTTAATAACTTTTAGTATTTTTGATAGATATGGAAGCATTATGACCCTAATATATGGCTCTTAAATTTTGATGGCAATTCTTTTGGCAGGATCTAACTGTTCATCAAATTTTAGCTTTTTCAATTTGGGAAAGTTATCACTACATAAATTCAAAATTCTTATTTTCAGGTTGAGGTAACATGGAAGTCAAAAGGCCAAGTTTCATAATTAACTAATTTCTGAATTTTAATACAAGTTCGTCTAACCTATTGCTTAGCCTATCTTTATGATCACAGTGGTATAAATTTTATTCATCTTTCGACTCTTATGGTCCTGAATATTGAATTCTGACTTTGCTATTTCCTATTCATAATATTCTCAATTGAACAGATACTCAGTCCCACTTTCTATTATATTACTTTAGGAAGCAAAATTCACACAGTAGTCTATGTTAATACCCAGGATATTCTGCTAGATGCCAACAATAAAATGGTAAAATCAGACATAATTTATGCTAACAATGAACCTAAGAGTTTAATGGGGAGTAAAAGCATTTAATATGGATATTAATGCTATAAAATTTTAAAACTTAAGAAAAATAACACAGTCTAATAAAAACCACAGTAAAGACTGTTAACAAATATTTTAACTTACTGAGCATTGCTGTGGGATGGTCTGTATGTCAAATGTGTTGCTGATTGGTCAATAAATAAAACACTGATTGGCCAGTGGCCAGGCAGGAAGTATAGGCAGGACTAACAGAGAGGAGAATTGAGAGAACAGGAAGGCAGAAGGAAGGCACTGCCAGCCACCGCCATGACAAGCAGCATGTGAAGACGCTGGTAAGCCATGAGCCATGTGGCAAGGTATAGATTTATAGAAATGGATTAATTTAAGATATAAGAACAGTTAGCAAGAAGCCTGCCATGGCCATACAGTTTGTAAGCAATGTAAGTCTCTGTGTTTACTTGGTTGGGTCTGAGCAGCTATGGGACTGGCAGGTGACAAAGATTTGTCCTGACTGTGGGCAAGGCAGGAAAACTCTAGCTACAGAGCATAGGTCATACATGGGGACCCATGGGATTGAAAAGCCATAATATAGTAATACTAAAATGTAATGAATGGTCAAGGGGCTTGAATGGCAGGCTACCATGTCAGACCTTATACAATACGAAACATAAATGGAGATATTAAAGGTTACAAATTGGATAAGCAACATAATGTCCTTTAGAGAGAATGGTCTAGCAGCATATAAAACTAGAATTAGGAGGATCCTCGGTTTTCTAGCAATTTCTACCATGCAGGCAAGATATGATGAGTATAGATAATAACACAGAGAGAAGGAATGGATTTTAAAGACATTTCACTGTTTTTTTGAAGGCAGCCAACATAAGATAGGTTGCCCCATCACAGGTACTGGAAATGAAGGAGCTTATTCCCAAGCCATGACAAACTTACCACTGAACAGGTGCAGCCAAGTGCATAAGAGGCAGCAGTCAATTGATTGTGAGCATCTCTCTGAGTTTACTTCCATACAAAGATTGTTTATCAAAGACAAGAGCTGATATTTTTAAAGTGTACAAATGTATTACTAAAATTCAGCAGGAAAATTGAAGTAACCATTTAGAGCATAGCCTGCCAAGTATCTGTTGGCTTTGCAAACTATTACAATCTATATAGTGTTTAAGGAAGGAGAATTTCATCAATGACCTGCACCAGAAGCTCATAATACATATTAATAATAAAATCAGATTGATATTTAGTATTATTATTGATTTTATATTCTTCACAGAAGCCTTTCCCCTTCCTTGTTCCCACATCTGGAGCTAGTCTCCGCATAACTCAGTCTTTGGTTCTTTGTTACACTATGAAGTTTGTTGTTTAAGACATGATCAATGAATAAGTTTTAACCTTAGCACTATTGACAGTTGGGCTATGTAATTCTTTGTGGAGTCAATAACAATCATGTGGGTAAGGAAGGATGTGAAAAATTTGCTGTAGAAAATTCTACTATTCAGCAATGATTCTAAATTAGACAATGATACACATGGGAGACAGGAAAAGAAGTCACTGAGGTCATTGATTTTTACAGCTGAGAAATACTCCATTGTGTAAATGGTCTACATTTTCCTTATCCATTCTTCATTTGAGGGGCATGTAAGATGTTTGCATGTTCTGGCTATTATGAATAATGCTGCTATGAACATAGTTGAGCAAGTATCTTTGTGGTGTGATTGAGCATCCTCTGGGTATATTCCCAAGAGTGGTATAGCTGGATCTTGAGGTAGATTGATTCCCAATTTTCTGAGAAACCACCATATTGATTTCCAAAGTGGCTGTACAAGTTTGCACTCCCACCAGCAGTGGAGGAGTGTTCCCCTTACTCCACATCTTCTCCAACATTAGTGTTTTTGATCTTAGCCATTCTGACAGATGTAAGATAGTCTCTCAAAGTCATTTTGACTTGCATTTCCCTGATGACTGAGGATGTTGAGCAATTTCTTAAATGTCTTTCAACCATTTGAGATTCTTCTGTTGAGAATTCTGTTTAGATCAGTACCTCATTTTTTAATTGGATTATTGGGTCTAGTTTCTTGAATTCTTTATTTGCAGGCAAATGGATAGAACTAGAAAAAAATTCTGAGTGAGATAACCCAGCCCCAGAAAGACAAACATGGTATGTACTTATAAGTGGATATTAGGAGTAAGTATAGGATAACCAATCTACAATCCACAGTCTCAGAAAAGCTAGATAACAAGGAGGGCCCAAAGAGGGATACATGGATTTCCCTGGGAAGGGGAAACAGAAGAGATATCAGGGGTAAACTGGGGACAGGAAAGGGGGAGTGGAGAAATGGGAACTTGACAGAGTGAGTGGGGTGGGAGTTGGGTCTGGGAGGCAGGCTGGGGGAGGGACAGAGGGGAAGAGTAAGAAAGAGACATCTTGATGGAGGTGCATTTCAGGGTTAGAGAGAAAACTGGAGCCAGAAAAACACCCAGGAATCCACAAGGATAACTCCAGCTAGGATTCCTTGCAATAGTGGAGAGGTGACTGAACTGGCCATCTACTGTAATCAGATTGGTGGCTACCCTAATTGTCATCAGAGATACTCTATCCAGTAACTGATAGAAGCAGGTGCAGAGATCCACAGCCAAGCACTGGGTGAGCTCCAGAAGACTTGCTGAACAAAGGGAGGAGGGACTATACAAGCCAGGGGGGTCATGATGAGGAACCCACAGAGATAGCTGACTTGAGCTTGCAGGAGCTCATGGTCTCTAGACCAACAGTTAGGGAGCCTCCATGGGGCCAACCTAGGCCCTCTGCATGTATGTGACAGTTGTGTAGCTTGGTCTCTTTGTAAGGCTCCTAGCAGTGAGAGCAGGACCTGTCCTGGTGCTTGGCTGGCTTTGGGGAACCTGTTTCCCATTCTGGATTACCTGGCACAGCCTTGATGCAAGAGAAGGAGCTCAGTCATGCCTCAACTTGATGTGACATGCTTTGTTCTAGCCCATGGGAGGCCTGCACCTTTCTGAATGAAGATGGAGGAGGAGTGAGTGGGGAGAGGGAGTAGATGGGAAGCAGGGGGAGGGGGCAGGAGGAGAGGTGGGAAGGGAAACTGTGGATTAAATAATAAATAAATAAATAAATAAATAAATAAATAAATAGGAGTCAGTGGCTCATCCCATACTTTCAAAATGACTTAATCTTGCAAATAACTGGACTGGCAATCTTTACCTAGACCACTGTATTACAGTTTAGTATCTAGGTCACTGGTGATCATGACTAGAGGGTGTTAGCATGGCATTAACACAAGAAGTAATTGATGCAGTGATGACTTCCAAAGAGATGCTACAGAAATAGTACTTGACTTCACAAAATGAATCAATAACGATCAATTCTCTTCATGTCTCCCCTTAGTAGGTAGAGAGGGTTTAACCCCTCAGAGGAAGGTAAGTGACAATTGCACTAGCTCCTTCAGCTAGCCATCATGACTCCATCCATTTTATTCACAATTTGTTTTTAAGTTACTTTATCTTTCTTAATAATAAAATTATTTTAATGAATGCATATTAATTTTATAACATAATAAGCTTAACTATTACACTTTCATACATATATAAAATGTCATATTCACCACACTACTCTTTTTTGTATCCAACATGGTTAGGTACAGATATAGTACTGTATTATTTTTAAAATACAATATTTTAAAAATACTCCTGTACTGCAGTATTTTTTTAAAGAATAGTACACTATTTCTGCTTCCCAAAAGTCTCTGTCTGTATCTCCCTTTCTTTCCTGTACATGAGAAAAATGTAATAATTTGTCTTTCTAAGTCTATCTTATTTCATAAAATTATCTCTGGATCCATCTATTTTCCTAAAAGTAATACAGCTTCACTCTTGTTTATGACAAAATAAAACTCAGTTGTGAATATATAACTTCATGTTCTTGAGACATTCATTCACTGGCAGGTACCTAGGCTGAGTCAATACTTTGTTATGATTAGTTCCATAATAAACATGGATGTGCAAGCATCTTTACTCTATGCCAACTTTAACTATTTTGGGGATATACAAGAAGTAATATCATGAGTTCATATGTTAACCGTACATTTAAGGTTTGTTTTTTGGGGTTTTTTTAAGCCTCCATACTTATTTCCAGAGTGTCCAGATAATGTATAATACCATCACAATTGCTCAAGTGCTCCTTTTCCTAAACTCAACATCCTCACCACATTTATTATTACTTACTTGATGACAGACATTCTGACTGGGGGGGTCTATCCTGGTTTTGATGGACAAGTGACCCAACATACCTACAACAAAATTATTTTCTTTTTAATGATAACAAATTTAAAATGTTTTCTCTGAATAGACTTTAATATCATTCAATTTAGTCTCTCCCAAATTTCTATCTTTATAATTGAATAGAATGCACCAAAATTTCTAAAAACTGGTGATGGGAATGTCTTTCTGTACGCTGTGAATATATGTTGTTCTGATTGGTTGATAAATAAAGCCATTTGGCCTATGGCAAGGCAACTTAGAGGAAGGTGGGATTCAAACAGATAGACAGGAAGAAAAAGGAGAGGCAGACGAGATGCTGACAGCCGCCACCATGAGAAGTAAGATGTAAAAGTACCAGTAAGCCACAAGCCACATGGCAAAGTATAGATCTATAGAAATGGGTTATAATTTAAGATATAAGAACTAGATAACAAGAAGCCTGCCATGGCCATAGTTTAAAAATAATATTAGCCTGTGGGTCCAAGCAGTTGCGGGACTGACGGGTGAGAGAGAATTGTCCTAACCGCGAGCTAGGTGGGACACATGGAAACTTCAGCTACAAACTGGCTATTAATTTACATATCCATATTCACAGATATTTTGAAACATGCTTCTACTAGTTTAGTAAGATTCACAAGTTGTTTTTTTTCTTAAAAATAGTTGCTTTGTTTTGAATTCAAAATTAAAAAAAAACAGTACTTTTATTTTCAGTAGGAATGTGAGAAATATATTTAAGAAATTTTCACTTTTTAAATTTCTACATCTAACAATGTTTGGGGAACCTTTAAAAACTCATTAAAAATTCTTTATAAAATCTGTTGTAATGATGTGACAGTGTCTTTTATTGCTTGCTTTATTTAATTTCCCCTGAATTTCTTACTTAGGCTTTTTATAGAAATACTAGCCCCCCTTTTTTTTTAAATCTGAACTTAAACACAACCTACTCTAGAAACCTTCTATTCCAATTACTTTGCTTCCCCTATCCTGTTTGTTGCGTGACTTTTCCTGGGGCAACGTAATTGCATACTCTATTCACTCCAAACAGAACCAGCACAGACAGACCAAAGAAAGCCTTGCAAGTCCAGCTCAGTTCATTGGGTTTATTTACCACCGAAGCATGAGAAACTTGAAGGCAATTACATCACTACAAGAGGCCCTGCCCCCAGCATGTAGGAACCCTCAGGCAATGGCATGACTGAAGAGTGTCACTCCAGTCAACTGTTTATTTCACATAATATCAGGAAGGAGAAGGGCCTCGTGAGGCTATCAGAGGCCTTCTGAATCATGGGAGCCTCTTCCCTCCAGATGAGAGGATGTTAATAGAACTGGTTTCTACAAGGTCCCTTTGGGTGACCACAACTGCTTTGTTTCAACACAGAATAAGCAGCTTCACTATACGACTCTACTAGACATTTATACTACTCTTACACATGATAAAATCTGCCTTCCTACCACAAAATATTAAACAATATATTTGTCAATTTCTATTCTACTGAATATAACAAATTGTTTAAAACCACAACTGCTTTGTTTCAACACAGAATAAGCAGCTTCACTATACGACTCTACTAGACATTTATACTACTCTTACACATGATAAAATCTGCCTTCCTACCACAAAATATTAAACAATATATTTGTCAATTTCTATTCTACTGAATATAACAAATTGTTTAAATAAATGCTTAAAATGTTTATTAAACTGAATCAAAGCCTACTACTATATTGAAAATGAATTGAAACTGGGTTTATGTTTTCTAAGCATAATTTTCAATTGCTATAGGCTTTGGTTCAGTAATCTTGAGCTTTATATTGAGCAAATGTGTAAATAATAAACACTGCATGTCAAATATATGAAGAGAGTTACAGTTATTAAATGCATTATATCATTAATTGTTGAATAATTGGTAATTAGGTGAATGAAAAAGAAGAGCATGGTGTTCACAAATTATTAAAATGCTTTATATTCACCTCACATGGCTGTTGCAAAACTGTTACCAATGACTGCAGGTAAGGAGGCTTGAACTGCCCCTGTTACCACTACGACCTTTGGCATATCTGTCATTCATGAGACATGAATCCTTCATATGGAATGTTAAGATCAAATGTAATGATGAAAATAACCATTTTCGTGAAGCAAGTAGTCTTCAAGTGTATGTTGGGTTTACACTTAATCATCACAACCTGGCAGATTATTATTTCCATGTTTTGCAAGTAGAAATCTTGGCACACATTTCTGTAAATACGTTTTTTGACCATTGGTTAATAAAGAAACTGCTTTGGCCTATAGCAAGGCAGGATAGAGCCAGGCGGGAAATCCAAGCAGAGATACTAGGAAAAGAAGGGCGGAGTCAGGAGCAGATGCCAGAAAGCCACTGGAGCAACAAGATGTACTAGAGAACAGGTAACACCACAAAGCCACATGGCAAAATATAGATTAATAGAAATGGGTTAATTTAAATTGTAAGAGCTAGTTATTAACAAGCCTGAGCAATAGGCCAAACAGTTTGCAATTAATATTAAGCCTCTGAGCGATTATTTTTAAAGGACTGGGCAGGACAGAAAAGCCTCGGTTTACAATACATAAATTCTGAAGTGCAGATACCACAGCTATTAATGGGTAAAACCGGAGATTGGCATTTTATAATCTGATTCCAGAGCTAAAGCCCTTTGCTACAACTATAAGTTGCTAAGTAAGTATTGGCACCCTCACTTTATATATTGTAAAACTAAGTTTTATAAAATATTAATTAGCTTTTTTAGAATATTGCAATCTATAACTCCAACAATAGGACTTTTTTAGATTAGCAACAAATACAAAGTCATAAATTCAATCAAATTACTCCACTAAAATTCAAATGAAACCTAAGCAAAAATTGACAACTTTTGGAAGATGTTAAATTTGTAACTTGAATATTTCCTGTCTCCTACCATTGGTGTATTCTTTAATACACTTAATAATTGAATCTTCAATAAATCTAGACAGTTTACTGTAGTTTGTGACTCATTTAAAATAAAAACCAAAGTCTTCATCTTTTACCAAATATAGACTCAGAAGACCCATAAGTTCCTTTTTTTAATCATTCACATAGCTTTCTTTCCTCAGCTTTCCAACTTCAGCTTTGGTATGCAATTTAGAAAACAATACTGCCACCCAGAGGATGAAGGGTTGAAATGCACAGTCAAAAGGAGGAAAAAGTCACTTGCTTGGTTCCGGATTGCAAAAACAGTTGTGTTATGATCTGTGACTTATGGAATTATTGAAATAGTCCAAATACTAAAAGCTATAATTTACATGTGTAAGAAAAATGACAGGACTCTTGATAGCTTATGTTTTCACTCTTGATGCAAGTAAAACAAAGTTGTACAAATATAACCATCTTCCTGGAAAAAGTCTATTAACTTTCTAACAGCTACAGTGGGATTCCAAAGTGCACGAAAAAATATCCTAGATAGAAAAGTTTGCCCAAAGCAGTCTGAAGAGAACAATGAGAACGTCTAACAAGCAGTTCTAGCCTCACCTAAAACAAAGCAGGGACTGTAAATATGGCTCTGTAGTTAAGAGCACAGGCTGCTCCTGCAGAGGACATGAGTTCAGGTCCCAGCACCCACATGGTGGTTCACAACTGTCTGTATCTCCAGTTCCAGGAGCCCAGTGCCCTCTTCCGGCCTCTGTAGTGTACATACATACAGACAGACAAAACAAACACTCATACATTAAAAAATAAACCGCAACAAAAAAAAAAACCTTCTAGAAAATGAACTGTCAATTTGGCTAATTTATAAATTTTGAGAAATATCAAGTGCTGGTATTTTATCTAGATATTGTTAATGTATATACAAACAATAAATTTGGTATATTTATTTTCCAGGCATTATTATAAGTATTTTCCAGAAAGAAGAATTTTCTACATAGCATATTACCATGAAGATAACTACTTATTTTTTCAGTCCTTATGGCATTTTAAACTACTATTTTCCTGAGAACTCCCAATCAGTGTTAAGTAATAACAGTGATAGTGGGAATGCCTACTCTGTTCTTGATTTTAATGTGAATTAATTCAGTAATAGGAATGTGAGAACAGAGTCTATTCACATTGGAACAAAACCAAAGGAATGCTGTAAATTCTATTTTAAGGGTTAGCACTCTTCGAAGAAAATTTTCAAATGTACAAGGAAACATTGTACAAAGACTTTACACAGTGCTCTAACCTTGATTTCCTTTCTAAGGAGCAAATAATGAATGTAGCATGTGCCCGTATGTATTTCCTAGATTCTACAGTTTCTGATAAAGTATGATCAGAATGACAAACCACAGCCAGGTTCAAGATAGTTTACATTCACACATGTGTGATACAGATGTCCCTACACCTAAAATTATAGGGGATACAATTTAAAAGGCATTGAGACCTGATTTTAGTATTGCAACAGAGTACCCAAAGAATGGTAAAATATATAAAATCTATAAAAAAGGTTGTGGGAGAGAACACATTTGTATGCAGGTGTGTGTGCACATGTGTGCATGTGGACTCCCAAAGTCAATGTCAGGTTTCTTCTTCCATTGCTTTCTACCTTGTATTTTGAGACAGGGTCTCTCCCTGAATCCAGAGCTTGCAAATCTCCACAACCTGTGTTCTAGGACTATAGGTGGTATTACAAGCTGTCTTATTTATTTTTCTATTGCCCTAATATTACATCATTACTAAGACAACTTATAAAGAAATAGTTTGTTTTGGGCTTACAGTTCCAGAGTTAGAGTCTATAACCATCATGGTAGAGAGCATGGCCCACAGGCAGGAAGCTCAGCAGAGGAGAGCTTATATCTTGATCCACAAGCACTGGATCAAGATTTTCTATTTAACCCTTAAAATAGAATTTACATTGAAAGTTAACTGGGAGTAGACTGGAAATAGAAAATGAAGGAATATTTCCAAGTAATTTTCACAAAGCCAATATTACCTTGATGTTAAAAGCCAAAGACCTAACAGAAAAAAAAAAAAAAAAAAAAGATAAGCATGGATGAAAAATTCTCAGTAAAATACTTACAACTGGGGGAGGCTCCTTGCTGTAAATGTGGTCTGGTAGGCGCAGTGATGTGTAATGAAAGGGAGAAATGTAGAACTGGGAGCCAGAGGTTTAAAGAGAAGAATGTCCCAAGGAGAATCAAGCACTTCATTAATGGTGAAACAATGGAACATTATAGTACCAATGAATATGAAATCAGTGGCTTTCAGAATAAAGGCGTTCTGCCCACTGTTGACCCAACAAAACTTACCTGGGGTCCCTACTTATGTTTTACCATTCCATATTAATTTATTTATCTTGCATTTACAGAAGTGTAAAGAACAACTTTAAAAAGCAACCCCAGTCCCCCATCGTATTTCTCTGGCAATTGTTAAAGTAAGTAATGAGTATGTCAACAACTTGATTATTGTCATCTTGCAAGGATTTCAGGTCAGTGCCAGAGAACTTGGCAGCCCTTCTGTCTTATTTTTAACGAAAGGGTATGTCCACTCTGATGGTAAACCCATCCAGCCCGCACACTGGGGAAAATTAGTGGGGATTAGCAAACTAGTTAACTTTGGCAGGGAACTGAGCTCGCTTGCCTGTGATAGCCTGGAAGCCAGTTTTTATACCAGCAACAAAGCATCGAGAATCTGCAGGATTGGGTCTGGTGATTGGCATGTTTAACAAGAATTCCTTGATACATCTTCTTAAGACATATTATTTCTGTTTCTGTGGGAATCGCCCTTTGATTGTAAGTTGGTTATTGCCATCTATAGAACTACTTGTGCCAAATTCTGCCAATAAAAAACGTGCAAGGAGATGTTTGGGCTGATGATGTAGTGGTTTACAGATACTGTAAAACCAACAAATTTTCTTGGTTCTTACTAAAATGACTTGTGGAGGTTTCATAACAAATTTCCTCATCTCCACAGCAACTGTATCCAATTCTTTTCTGTCTGTTGAACAATCTGTGCAGTAATTGTATGTGGAATCTCTTTCTGAGTTTGCCCAAGCAGACACACTCTAGTCACCGAATGAGATAGGCCTTTCTAACTGGCAGGATTTATTTGCTCTTATGATGTATGCAATTAAAATATGGATAAGTGAGCATATTGTGGAAACCTGTCAATGGACCTCAATAAGTTCAAGGGAAAATTCAATTTTTTAGGTGTCAGTTGAAAGTTCAAGTGAAAGTTTTTAGTTCAATTGAAGTTTGAAGAATTTAACAAGGAAGGAGTCTTTTTGGGAGTCTTGAATACAGGGATTCATGAGCTGGTAGTTCATACATGTGATGGTCATCTTTCCTTTCATGGGTGTAAACTATGTAACAGTACTTGAAGGATTTATCTTTAGATTGTGTAATTAGTGGCACTATAAATTAGAGTTTACTAAAATACCATTATAGTTCCAATTTATAGTTGTTGAAACATGTTGGTGTGACCTCTTCCTCTCAATTTGCTTTTGGCTTGTTTTGTTTTTAACTTTTATTGATTCTTTGTGGATTTCACATCATGCATTCTGATACTACTTATCTCTCTGTCTCCTCACATCTGCCCTCCCCACCCCCAAATCAAAACCAATGTAAAGGGAAAACCAAAGACCAAACAAAACAAAACAGAAAGAGAAGAATCTTGCCTTGGAAGCTATAGTGTGGCCTGCTGAGTCACACAATTTACCCTTTAGTCCATTCATCTTCACTTGCAAGTATTATTGCCACAAGTCATTGGTCTGACTCAAGGTCTCCACCACCAATTACGGGCTCTCATTAGGGGTCCTCTTGGATATCCTGTTGTCCTGTATCATGGAGAGAGACCCTGCTGTTTTGGATCTGTAGGTTCATGCTCCAACATGTTCATAGATTTGGTGGATGTTGGGGTGGGCCAACTCCTAGCCCAGGTTCTGGGCCTGGGTGGTAGTCGGGTTGAGCAGCCCACCAGCTTTCCCTCATCTTCACTACCTGGGTGAGCTCTCCAGCACTGCCTCGGCTAGCTCACCCAATGCAGCCTACAGCAAGGAGCTGGGCCAGTGCTCCTGCTCTCAGGTCCTCAGATCCGGGTCCCCCACATTCACCAGGGCTAGCTCTACAGTTTTGCCCAGGGAAGGTACCATGCCTACTCTCCTGTGTGCTACAACTAGCATGGGGCAGGACTAGCTCTCCCATTCTTGTGATTACAGGGCCAGCTCTCCTACATGTGTCCCTAACCACAGGATCAGCTCTAGTGTGGTGCCCAGGTGAGGTGCATGCCTAATGTGAGGGGTAGGGCCAGCTCCCCTGCTGCAGGGCTAGCCATCCAAGGGCCAGTGAAGGGAGGGGTTGGCTCAGCACAGCATTGTTTCAATGACTCCTGTGCTAACACAGGCCATGAACATCACCATAGACCCCAACAGCAGCAGGACCACGGACCTAAACAGGCAGTGGCCAGTGCCCGGATGTCTGTATGGCTCCAGGTGGTAGACCTGGCCACCCATATCAGCATGGGCCCGGGTGCAGCACAGCCCTGGGAACACCCTCATGGTCACAGGTTGCAGCCCAGAGCCCAGGCATCTATGTGGTCTTTGGTGGCAACATGGACCAGAGAAATCAATACAGACCCTGGCTGTGGTAGGACCACAGACCCAGACATGGTCCTAGGAAGTAGCCTGGGGGCCTGGATGTCACCATGGTCCCAGGTGGCAGCTCGGACCACAAAGACCATCATGGACCCTGCAGCAGCATGGCCTTCAGACCCCAACGTGGCCCCAGGCAGTGACTTAGACCAGAGGCTCCTGCACATCTCCCAGTGGCAAAAGGAGCCACAGACATCAACACAGGCCCCCCTCGGCTGCTCCAGGGCCCTGGACCAAGACCTGGCCCAGACATTTCCTTGGACTTGGGTGGCCAACTGGCCATTTACATCAGTCCATTCCTCACCACCCTCCCCTCTCTAGATCTGTTTCTCTCCCCAGCCCACTAACCATTCTGCCTCTCCCTGTCTCTCTTCTCTCTTCCACCTCCCCTTCTTGTGCTCTCCCACCACAGTGGTGCCCAACCGCTCAGCACCAGGGCTCTTCTTTGGGTCACAAGTGGCTCTTTTTTGAGTACTATCCACCACCCCAGCTAAGGAATGGTTCAGTGCTGTTGTCTTTCCTCTCTACCGAACCCAGGCCTAGAAACCTAGGGCAGTGCCTGGTATGATGGTACCCTTTGGTGCCAGGCAGGCTCCTGGCTGATTTGCCCACCCCACCTCAGTTGGGGCCAGGTGGCTGCTGGTGATGCCCCCCCCACACACACACCCAGACAAAAGTCTGGGAGGGCGCCATCTGTGTCCTCCACCAATTCAGGCCCTGATGGCCTCGTTTTTTTTTGTTGTTGTTGTTGTTGTTTTTTGTTTTTTGGGGTTTTTTTTGGGGGGGGGGGCGGTGAGACAGGGTTTCTCTGTGTAGCTTTGGTGCCTGTCCTGGATCTTGCTCTGTAGACCAGGCTGGCATCGAATTCACAGAGATCCGCCTTGTTTGGAAGGAGTCTGGTGGAAGATCCACCTCGGCCTCCTTCCCCATCTCTTTCCCCAAACCCACCTCTTCAAAGCCTGCCAAACACAGCTCCTCCCCTAGAGAGGCTCAAGACAACAGGGGATATAAGCATCCCAGAAAACAGACGGTCTGCACTCTGAATTGCCCTGGAGCATTTTTGCCCAATAAACCTCGGCTTTCCCTGATTCAATGTGATTCGGTTTGTTGCCACAGTCAAGAGACCTTCAGAAGGCCTAAAACTTATCCCACCTGGCTCTGCCTCCCGAGTGCTGGGATTAAAGGCGTGCGCCACCATCCCGCCCTCAATTTGTTTTTAACTTTGAGATGTTACCTTCAACTCAGATGTTTGGTTATGAAGTGAAAGTTATGAAGTGCAGGTGGGTCTAAAAGTGACCTACAAAGTCATCTCTCCCTAGAGTCCTAGTGGCTAAGAGTTTATACCACAAAACCTGTGCTTATAGCCGAAGGAAGAGAATGACGAATGAAGTCATCATGTAATCTACGAAAGTCTTCTCTCCACACATGCTTCCCTTCTTCTAATGGCGTGCTTGGGGGAACAAACGTAGTGTCATTGATTCAGTGCCATTCGTCAATATATTCCATGTGGGTCTTTTTATATCTAAGAAAGTATTACCTAATACAAGGCCGTAAGATTTGTAATCTAAGTTATTTTCTCTAAGTTTGAGGTTTTACGTTTTGGTATCTGCAGTTTCTTTAGTTTTGGAGTGGTGTGATACAAGTGTTTCATACAGATATTTAATTATTTACTCACACGTTGCTTAAAAGACTGTTATTCTGCCCACTTAATTACCTTCACAATCTTGTAAAAAGAAAATTGTCTACATATGTCTGAGTGTAGTTTTTGATTCTTTCCTGATGCTAAATATCTAGGTTTAAATGTATTTGCAAACATGACTTCTATTTACAAATCGAGGAAAATGATAGCATTGACAACAATAAGGCCTAAAGTCAAGATTACTTTGAGGCAATCTAGAAGTATGCTTTCTGAACTAAATCTTGCCTTTATCTACTCTCCGTCCATATATTCAACTCCTGATCCCTAATGTGATGTAACAGGGATAAAGCATTTGTAGGAATAATTTTAAGGCTCTATCAGATCATTACTGTGAGATCTTAATCCAAGAGGGTTGTGGCCATTAAAAGAGAGAGACACTAGAGAGCTCTCCACGTGTGCAGAGAATAATCACTATATGAGAATACGGCCAAAATTACATGCCAGACATGTGCAACTGGAGAGCCTGGAAACTAACCCTGATGGCAAAGTCTGAGAACATAGACCTCTGTCCCGTAATCTTCCCCGTCTGTGGGGTTTTGTTAGATCAGCCCAAGCACAGCAACACAGTGGGAGTTCAGGGACTTTAAAGAACTTACGACAGGGAAAACTGAGTCCCTGTTGAGTGTGCTCACGGACCCTCGGTTCCACTAGTCTTTGATCAGATCTGACCAGATGAGTTCTCTAGCTTCTTCCTCCAATATTCCCACCTAGCAACTGTTGCCATCTTGCTCAAACACATACTCCTGAGTCTCAAGCAGAAATTGCAGCCACCATTGGGGGTCCATACTGGTAACTCTGCAACCTTGCAATGGAGAAAAATGAGGCACCACAGCAGTTTCGTGGGGTATTATTATTATTACTATTATATTATTATTATTATTATTATTATTATTATTATTATTATTACAAGTGGAGACACAATGCAATAAACATTTTCCTGGTTTTTAAATGAGGAGGTCTTGCATTTCTATTTTGCAATAGGCCCCATAATGTATGCAGTGGTATCTGAAATCTTGTGTGTGACCAGCCCTAGCTAGGGACTTTGAACAAGCCAGTTTATTTTGATGTCAGTTTTTTATGAAGGTAAGATTTTGGAGTTAATGTAAATCGTTTGGCCCAGGACTTCATCCACTGTAATGGTCACTACTAGAATGTGTAATTAATAATTGATCTAAATCAGAGATCTCCTTTTGCATTTCTTATGCCTACAGATCCAGTTCTTCAAAAAACAGTTCTTACAAGCAGTAACAAATGCTCCTCTTTTATTTCAAATATCCCATTTACCAAAACTCAGCCTTTCCACATATTCACGCTTCGGCCAGTAGGAAACAAAAGGCTTTGAGGAGCTTTATAAAGCCGGGCGGTGGTGGCGCATGCCTTTAATCCCAGCACTCGGGAGGCAGAGGCAGGCGGATCTAAGTGAGTTCGAGGCCAGCCAGGAAGGGCATAAAGCTACACAGAGTAACCCTGTCTCGAAAAAAAACAACAAACAAACAAACAAACAAAGATGTCCTTGAAAGAGCAAAAATCTTTACAAACGCTATATTTTAGAATTCGGCAAAATCGGCAATTCAAGCCAAGCCGGTTGGTGGTGGCGCACACCTTTAATCCCAGCACTCGGGAGGCAGAGCCAGGAGGATCTCTGTGAGTTCGAGGTCAGCCTGGACTACAGAGCGAGCTCTAGGACAGGCACCAAAACTACACAGAGAAACCCTGTCTCAAAAAACAAATTTAAAAAATTTAAAAAAAAAAAAAAAGGCAATTCAAGTACTTGATCCGTTCAAGAAAACGTTCGCCTCTCCCCCTCAGGTCCTTCCAACTAAAACGGAGCACAGCGGAACCATCATGGTGGAAACAGTTCTGCAAACATCAGCTAATACCACGCCCACTGGAGGGCTCGCTCGCCTGGTTTCCAAGGAAACGCTCAATTCCGCCCGGGAGCCCACGCGCCGGAAGTCGGCCCTCCAAAGACTTCCGGTACTGCGCGAAGGGCCCGACACATTTTTTTCCAGGCGTCCGCGCGGTGGGCGGTGAGTTTTGGGCGGAAGAGGCCTCCGTCAGGGGGCGTGCCTACGCAGCCGCGGTGTAATCGGCGGCGTTCACGTGCCGGAGATGGCGGCCGACCCTCTTCCTCCGTCCGCGATGGCTCGGCCGGGAACTCTGAACCTCAATAACGAGGTGAGCGCCGCGGGCCGAGGCTGCGGGGTGTGGGAGGCGCCCGTGCGGGTCTCCGGGAAGGCGGAGAGAGCGGCCGCCGAGGACCCGTCGGGGCCGGAGACGGGAGCCACGCGCGGCGGGTCGGGTCCCTGGTCTCGGGCTCCGCACACGTCCGTCCGTGCGACGGTCGGGAGGTCCCTCGGTGTACAGTCGCTTTTAATTGTCCTCTGTCAAATGGAACTCAACCATAGTCCCTGCCTCATCAGGTTGTAAGATTCCGATTGACTGAGCTTTCGTGCCTGGCCCCGAGGAGGCTCTCGGAAAACCTGCTTTTTCTTGATTGTCAGAAATGAAGGGAGGAGGTTTTGAAACTGCAGCACGGTTTGCCCTACCAGTTAACAGATCTTGGGTGACCGGGTACGCACGCCCGACACCTCGTTTCTTTCTCCTGGTACTGCCGGTCCCATGTGTGTTTCCATTACCAATGAACGCCAAGAGCTATTATATGTACTCGCTGTCTTCAATTTCTGTCCCTGGTTTCGTGCTTAATTCCAGTCTCACACAACCACCTCCGCTGTAGTGTGTTAGCCCATGCCAGGCCACCATGAGTTTCCAGTATATACTTTTTCCCACGATTGTATGGCATCCTAAAAATAAGCTTTGAAGAGCAACGGACACCTCACAGCTGCTATCGTGAAAGAGCTCCTTACCCTGAGTGTCGTGTATATATGCAGGTCACTTTTTCAAATACACGGCTGTGTAGGATGTTTCTCGTGTGTTTTTCTTCTTCAGTAACCTATGATAGAGAATAAACGAAGATCCCCGCCCCTCCAAATAATAGTGAAGAAGTTTTTGAAGGAGGCAAAGTCAGATGTGTGATACAGTCCTTGATCTTTGAGGATCCCATACAGGAAGTAAGCAGAAAAGGGTTGGTGGTAGGAAACTGAATAATAAAGGGCTAGAAAAAATTCTGGTGAGAATTAACAAATATGTCACTGTCTTATGCCAGATTAAATCTTCAGTAGGCAGTGGGGTGTAAGGTATCAAAGAGGGAGGAACAAGGTATTTCTAATTTACTGATTTTTTTTAACTCATTTAAACTTGTATTTTGTGCAAGAAAACTGTTGGTGGGGTTTTTTTATTGTATATATGAACTGTGAAAGATCTTAAGCTAATTGTCCTTGGAAGTTCACAGAAAGGATAGTTTTTCATCCAGTTTTGATTTCAAGGGTCATAATGTCAGGGAATCAGTCACGTAATGTTGCTTTTCTACTTCAGGCTTTTTCAAAATTCCTAAGTATGATCTTTAGAAAGAATTCAGTAATTGACTTTAACCAGAATGCTTTCCATAATGTAACCCCCTGTTTCTGTCATGTGTGTATGCGGGGGTGTCCCCTGGAACATACATGCTCTATAAATGTTTTCTGGGTGGCTGGATGAATTTACCAAATTAGAAATCACACATATCTCAAATTTAAATTTAATGTGTTCTTATAGATAGAGGATAAAGAGGACAGCAAGTAGTGGAGATGTTGATGTTATCATTAAGGTCAAAATAAGAATGCAAATGCAGTCATGAGTGACTTAATGGAAACAGGTTCTAAAATACATGGCATTAGGTGATTTTTTCCTTGAACCACAAAAACCTAAATGGCTGTGACATCACTATTACTTGGTGATGAATTACTATGGGAGCACTGTCCTGTGTATGTCCCTTCAGAATTTATGTGGCGCATGATGATATAGATTGATCTACATAAAAGTCCAGAAGCATAAGAAAAGGAGGGATAAAGATGACTGCCTAGAAAAAGCTCGTCAGGCCTGACATTTTTTCCTAGAAATTTGGCAGCAGCTTCCCCAAAGAGGAGGCGTATCTAAAAGGTTCAAACTCCCTGTCACACCTGTTGCACAGAGAGCGGGTCTGCTCTCTCCTGGCTACTGACATGGACACTGTTGTTCTTGTTTGATCATCTTACTGTTGCTGTTGAGTTCTTTGTTCAGCACAGATTTAATCAGGTCATTTCCTTGTTTTAAATCCTGGGACTTGCTTTTGAATAAAACTGAGCAATGTGAGGGCAGCCTGTCCCCCTTTGGTTTTATCCTGTCCTGGCAGTCCATGTACTCAGCTGCATTGGCTTCCTTCCAGCCGTGCTATAGGTCCTTCGTACATACTACTCCTAATCTAGAATTTCCTCTCTGTAGTCCTACTTACAACTTTCTTAAGAAACCCAGTGCTAGCTTTTATTTTTGTGTAAGTTCTGGAAGCACCACTTAATTCTTGTCAGTGTTTATAATAGCATTTACATGCGAGTGTATGTGTAGAGATTTCATGTCCCTTCTACCTGTCTTTATATTTTTGCTTATCATACTTTCAGTGTGTATTTTGTAAATGTCTCTCATCTCTTTTTAAAAGATTTGTTTATTTTATATAGGAGGGAGGATAGGCCACATTCCTGCCACAGTTCACATGTGGAAATCAGACCACTGTGGTCCTAGGGATGGAACTCAATTGTCAGGCTTGGAGTCTCAGTATCTTAAATAGCTCATCGTAAGTTGGTTCAGGGAATAGTTTTGATTTCCTGTATTTGATGTGTGTGTGGTTATGGTGAAGACTCTGGGGTAAATTGATTGCTTTTTTGGTACACTTACATCAAGTTTGCAAAGATTATAAACCTCTGGTTTTGTCTTTGAGGTAATGATAAACATAGCTGTGATTTGATTAGTAACCCTTGTTTTATAATTTTGATTTTTTTTTAAAGGTATATGGTGGTCTGAGTATATAGCTCAGTGGTAGAATGCTTGCCTAGCATGCACAGGGCCCTGGGTTCAATCCCCAGTATTGCCAAAATAAGTGAATAAAGTCTAGTGTTTAATTAATATATTTAATTTCATGAGTTTTATAATATATTCTATTTATAATATATAATTTTACAGTATATTCAATAATGTCTTGTGAAAAGTGAAGCCTTCCAAAAATTGTGTTGAAATGAGAGGAAAAAAGAAATCTCCAAAATTTTTAACATTTTTTTCCTCCCATCTCATTAGAACTGGAGAAGCAGGGATGCACAGTTGAAAGTGTCTATGCTATGACATAGTGAATAAAGAATTTGTAGAACTATTCTATTCATCTCTTTTCTTAGTCAAAGGGGTGTGTGTGTGTGTGTGTGAGAGAGAGAGACAGAGAGAGAGAGAGAGACAGAGAGAGAGAGAGAGAGAGAGAGGGAGAGAGAGGGGTTGGGTGTAGCTAGAGTTCTCCAGTCCTGCCTGGCCCACAAGTCAGTACAAATCTCTCACCTGCCAGTCCCGCAGCTGCTCAGACCCAACTGAGTAAACACACAGAGACTTATATTGCTTACAAACTGTATGGCCACAGCAGGCTTCTTGTTATCTAGTTCTTATATCTTAAATTAACCCATTTCTATTAGTCTATATAAGTTTCCATATGGCTTGTGGCTTACTGGTACCTTACATCTTGCTTGTCCTGGCAGCAGCTGGCAGTGTCTCTCTCTCTCTCAGCCCTCCACTTCCCAGAATTCTCCTCTCTCCTTGTACCGCCTATACTTCCTGCCTGGCTACTGGCCAATCAGTGTTTTATTTATTAACCAATCAGAGCAACGCATTTAACATACAGAACATCCCACAGCAGTTGGTATGGCTGTCTGATGGAATACTTATGCTTCCCATTGAAGCATCATGAAACTCCCTAGAAAAAAGTGATGTAATTTTACAATATGATATAAAATAATATGTTCATTAAATTTCTTTTAAGCTACTACTGTAAAGTGAGCTCCTCCATCTGTGGTGTTGATTTTTATTGTTTTGATTATCTGAGATAACTGCAGTTAGAAGATATAGTTGAAAACGTTCAGAAGTAATTTGTAAGTTTTGAGTTCACATGTGCTGTTAAGAGCAACATATCAAACCATGTGCTATCCTGTCCACGTTTAACCTTACTCTAGGGTACCTGCATTATCCGTGCTACCACTCATTAGTCCCTGAGTTCTCAGTCCTCAGATTGACCGTCAGTCAGGGTACCACAGTGCAAATGACCCATATTTAATAGTGACCATGAAATAGAAATTCTCACTATGGCATGTTACTATTGATGTGTTTTATTTTATTTTTTAATTTTTGCATCTATTTTACAAGTGAAAAAATACGTGTATGTGTGTGTCATATATCATACCTAGAAGATTTTGAGTTACCTGTGGTTTCAGACCTCTTCTTTGGGTATCAGAAAATATTTCCCTTGAAGGAGGGAACTGTTGTAAGGATAGAAGCTAAATGCCTAACAATGAATTTTTTTCTTCCATGTATTATGAATGATAAGAATATCAAAAAATATGTTTGTATGTATATATGAAGTTACAAAATTTTATACCATAGTTGCATTGTATGTGAAAATTTTTGAAGTGGTAAATCTGCTCTTAAAGAGACCACCAGCTTGTTTGCTTGTTAACTGTTCCCATGAGTTTTGCTAGGTGGCAGCATAAGCTCGGTAGTGGCTAAATTACAGACAGCTACTCATCATTTTAGTTTTTTAGAAATTCTGGTTAATCAAAAATAATTCAACAGTAAGTTATAATCTAAATGACCCACCTAGAGTTTTCTTAGAAAGGCATAATAAGATCCATAACTGTGAAATACTTGAAATACCCAGAAAGTGATAGAATATATGTCCTTTGTAACCTACTTTTATTTAAAAGTTCTCAGGATTCTGCTGCATCATACTTAAAACACCAGCTTTTTTTTCTAGCTTGGAAGTGATTATTATTGGTGTAGTTTTTCTCACCTATATGTCTCATTCTTTTGTACCACCTTTATACCTAGTGTATAGTATTGATAAATATTTTTAAACTTTGCGTATGTGATACTACATTGTAGAAATGTGTATGTCCTTTTTGTGTACTCTTTATATATATTGTGTCTTATGAAACATTTTCTAATGTATGGAGCACGGAAAGCGTTGGTGTGTGTGTGTGTGATCCTTTATTGTTGAAACAGGCCTTTTACACTCTCAGATGGAGGATTTTTATTAAAGATTACCAAAATTTCCTCCATAAGGACTATAGAAGTTGTCTTTTCTACCAGCAGTTTATGAGCATGCCTGTTTTACCATGACCTTGTGATCCATTTTTTATGATTTTGTATATCCAGGAGTGAATAAGCAGAAGTTGTGATATATTCTTAAAAAAAAAAAAACAGAGATAAACTCAGCTTTTCCTAATAACCATCAGTTTTGTTAAAAGTTAGTCTGGTTCAAGTACATAAGAAGGCAATGCATTACTTGAGTGTTAGCTAATTTACTAGATAGCAGATAGTCAGCAAGAGTCACTTCAGACCACTGGATTTTGTCTACAGACCATAGTATCAAAAACTTGTCATTGTGAATCCCAGGATATAGCTCTTTTTCTTACAAGTAAATTGTCACTAAATGTTAGCTTACAAGAGATAGTATAGATGAGTAAAGTGATTCATTAAGGAATGTTTGGAATCCAGAGAGGATGTTCACATTGTAAAACATTGCTTAAGGGTCTGCTGATCATCACCAGCAATAGAATGTTGGACTGCAGAAAGGACTTGGTATAGCTAGAAAACCCTTTGGACAGAATGTCCTTCCTTTCATGGTCAGCTTTTGCTTGTTTGTGGTTCCTTTTCTTCATGTCTCATCCTTGAGTTGGCTTTTTCAGTGAGAATGGTAGGTTTTGACTTTATTGTATTGTTTTGTTAATTATTCAAGAAGTGGTGCAGGTTACCTAAATTCCAGGTGGACCTCACTGCCAACACAGGTACACTCTGCAGTGTGAACTTGGAATCTTTTAATGGATTATTTTGAATGCCTTCTTTTGCTGCTTGAAATCATCAGTCTGTGAAATGATGAGCTAGAGTTTTACTTCAGTTTCTCTCTTCAAGCTCTTTATACTTGTTTTTCATTTTGTTTCCACTATTATCTCCTTACCTATTTTACCTAATATCTTCTCTCTCACACCCAAACAACATTGTAGTGTAACTATCTTAGTGTGGATTGGGGGTTGGTTAGAGTAGTTTGTTCACTCATGTTCTGTGTGTGTGTGTGTGTGTGTGTGTGTGTGTGTGTGTGTCTTGGGTGCAGTGAACTTTATTGATGGTATTCAAGAAAGTGGGGCTCTCTGAGCCCCTCTCCTTCTTTGGGGAGTCTGGGATGGAAACTGAGGGAAATGCTCAGTGTCAGGGCCTGAGTTGGGACAGGGACTTATCAACAACTGGAGGCTTCTCTCTTGCTCTTGTGTCCTTTCTGAGGTGGGTGGTCCATGTAGGCCATGAGGTTCACCACTCTGTTGCTATAACCATATTCATTGTCATACCAGGAAATGAGCTTTTTGTCATTGAGAGCAATGCCAGCCCCAGCATCAAAGGTGGAAGAGTGGGTGTCACTATTGAAGTCACAAGAGACAACTCAGCCCTCACTGTAGCCCAGGATGCCCTTGAGTGGGCCCTAGGATGCCTGCTTCACTGCTTAGGTTATCATACTTGGCAGCTTTCTCCAGGTTGCATGTCAGATCCACGATAGACACATTGAGAGTAGGAACATGGGAGGCCATGCCAATGAGCTTCCCATTGAGCTCTAGGATGACTTTGCCCACATCCTTGGCAGCACCAATGGATTTAGGGGTGAAGTTCTGGGCAGCCCTACGGTCATCACACAACAGCTTACCAGAGTGTTCATCCATAGCCTTCTGGGTGGCCGTGATGGCATGGACTGTGGTCATGAGTTCTTCCACAATGCCAAAGTTATTATGGATGACCTTAGCCAGGGGTGCTAAGCAGTTGGTGATACAAGGAGCATTGCTGACAATTTTAAGTGAGCTGTTATACTTCTCATGGTTCATACCCATCACAAACACAGGAGCATTAGCAGAAGGGGCAGAGATGATGACCCTTTTGTCCCTACCCTTCAAGTGGGCTCTGGCTTTCTTTATGGTAGTAGACTCCACAACATAGTTGGCACCAGCATCACCCCATTTGATGTTGGCAGGCTCTTGCTCCTGGAAGATGGCCATGGCCATTCTGTTGATGACAAGCTTCCTGTCCTGAGTCTTGACTATGCCGTTGAACTTGTCATGGTTAGAGTTATACTGGAACATGTAGACCGTGTATTTGAGATCAATGAAAGGGTCTTTTATGGCAGTAGTAAGTGGTATATTATCATTTCATAAGCCTGCAAGGTTAAGCACCTAGGAATGTTTAGTAATGTTTTAATTTATAAATTGCCACATGGTAGTACTTTTTTGATAAATGACTTAATTTTATAATATATCATAACCTATTATTCTGTTTCTCAATTTTTAGTTTGTTTGTTTTGATTTTTAAATTGTCTCATTCTGTAGCCCAGGCTTGCTTCATACTAAGCATGCAGTACAGGCTGTCCTCAGATTTTTGGTGATTTTCCATTCACTGCATCCCAAGCATTGGGATTACAGATGTAAGCCACAATGCCTACCTTCTGCTCCTGAGACAAAGCAATAAAAGACTTGATGTTCATGGATAGCAATATGTGTGTGTGTTTTCTCAAAGAAAAACTTAATAGAAAAACAAGAAAATTTCAAAGATGTTGCTGCATTCTAATGGCAAAGAATGTGATTGTGTTCTTTTAACATAGTATGCATCTAAAGTAGTGAGTGAGCAAAAGGTGTGCTGTGTTTTTGGTTGTTTATAAAGTATCTGTTGAACATGTTCTGTATGCCATGTACTATTTTGAAGGTTTAGAACTAATGTGGAATAAAGTAAGATTCTTGACTTTCATGGAATTTATCTGGAGGAAGACACATTAAACATAATTGGATTAAAAATAAAATATTAAGATTCTTGTGGTAAATTGTAGAGATACCCTTTAATTGCAATAATAGGAAATTTGTGACCTTCAGCAATGATGTTGAGCAAATTAGGAAGAATGGATATTAACAAGCTCGTGGGAAGACACCTTCCTATCTCAAGTAAAAGCTATGATGGTAAATGTGAGCATGCTAAGGCCAAAGACTAAGAGAAAGCCTGGAGCATCCAAACAGTGCCCTGAAACTCTTGAAGGAATGTAAAGGTGTGTTATCAAAAATGATAAAGATGACCTTTGATCTCAGAGGTCAAAGGGATTTCTCATAGAAAACCATAATTTAGTATGCTCCAACCCCAACAGGTATAACAGTGAAATGCTAATTGCTGGAAATGCTGTGGCTTTAAAAGTAGAATCCCAATGGTTCCTTCAATCCCTCTCACATACATTTGCAGCCTTGTATTTATTCCTACACTGTTCATGGAGGAAGTTTAATTGCATCGATCTGAGCGTGTTAAGCACAGCGGTGGTTAAACTGTAGCCTTCAGTATGTACTAACATTCGGAGTGTCTGTGTTTCCATTAAGGATCTTTCTCCTTTTGTCTTTTTCCTCAAAGGTTGTGAAGATGAGGAAAGAGGTGAAGCGAGTCCGAGTGCTGGTTATCCGAAAACTCGTAAGGAGTGTTGGCAGACTCAAGTCCAAAAAGTTAGTCGTGGGAAGTGATCACCCATCCTGTAGCTGATAAAGTGTCAGAAACGTTCTCATGTTCATAAGCTAGAGCAATGAGGATGTGTTCAGAACTGGAGTTTTCTGTATAGATAGGATCTAGGTGGGAGAGAATGTGCTGTGTCAGCATGCCCTTGTAGGTTTTGAACCTTTTTTGCTTAAGATGCAGAATGATTTCTTCCATTTTTCCATTTTTTAAGAAAGTTCTCCCTTTCCGCTTTCCAAAATTAAGTTGCCTTCAGGTTCCTTATGTGTTTTATGTAACTAGAAGTCATTTCAAGATGTTAGTAAGTCTGAGATGCCTACCTTGAGTCAGTTATTTCATCAGCCTTTCTCCGCCTTAGTATTTTGAAATTTCCATGTTCTTGTGGGAGTATTTGTCAATTTATTATTTGCTGTGTGATATTTTTTAGTAAAAAAAAATTTTGTATTTCCAGCATCAGTCGTGTTAATGAAAAACAATTTAACAGTTCTTGGGGTTTAAACACAAGAATTTAGAAAACCTTCAAATTTGTGGTTTTCTATTTGTTCATAAATGTCCCAGAAGATAACCTCCCTTCTAATTAGATATGAATATCTTTTTCTTTAATTCCAAAGAACAATTTTTCAAATATTAAAAGTGCCTCCAGTCTTTAACTGTGTCCTAGGAGGCTTTTATTACGGTAGTAGCGTTTTTGATCACAGACTATAACTGACCTTGCCATTGAAAGACTAGAGAAAAGCTGCCTACCAGTCAGGCTAGTGTGCGTCCTCTCCAGTTCCCAGCGCAGTGACCGCAGGTGTGTTGCAGGCAGGACGGGCTGGAGTGCTCGTCTCATACATCTTTTCAGAAACTTAAAATGCTGCTCACCATGACATGGCTCTAAAACTAATGTTCTTCTTGGTAATAACTGTCTTTTTACAGGGGCACTGAAGACGCACTCTTGAAAAACCAAAGACGAGCCCAAAGGTTGCTTGAAGAAATCCACGCCATGAAGGTAAGGCGTGTGAGTGTGCACTGTGCGCTGTTTCTCCTGACAGCTCGTATCTTGTGTGCATGGTGCCTCTTTAAGGATTCCTAGGTTGCTCAAGGCTTTTTTGTGTGGCTGAGCTTGGTGATGAGCAGCACGTTTGCAGAACTGCGATATGTGTGAGTGTGCATATTTCCCTGTTTTTTAAGTACTAGGTTAATTTGAGTTGAAACTGCCAAACTAAACTCATTTGTGTTTTATAGTGCCTCATGTCTATGGCTTTTATTTTTACCGTTACTTAGGCATGTATTCTAGACTAAGGTCACTAGTTAAAGGGTTTGTGCTTTTTGGAAATGGGGATGGTGATGCTAGTGGTTGACATCATGCTTCTCCTGCTGCCAGCTCAATAAATTTTTATGTAGTGGTGTCAGCAGTTTATTAGGTTCTGTAGAACTTAAAATAAATGTCGTGTTGGACCAACATGGTCCATAGTGTTGTCTTTTAAGCCAGACTCTTCACTAACATAATTTTTAGGTCTTTTCACTGCCCTTTCTTTGTGGAAACTTTCATTTACAAAATGACATACCATTAAATGTCTGGAAGACTTTTATTGCTGAACTTAAAAACAACATTTGGTACCAGCAATTATCTTAATTGCAGGGTAATTTTGTGTGTATATTTGACTTTTATAATTGGGTATGACTTCCAAGTTTGAGTTAGATAAAAGAGCAAAAGAATTATTTAACAATATTTTAATTGAGTTAAATTATCAATGCTTTTCACTCTTCCTTTTTAAGGAATAGAAAGGTGTTGAGTAGGATACAGTTATTCCAGTTAATACAGAGACAGGTGTGGGAAATGATCTTTGATATGAAGCATATTTATTTGTATTTGTGACTCCTCCTATAGAACTGTCAGATATGTAACATCCATTTGATAGATCTTTTCCTGTGATTTCTTCTAAGGATCAATCTTTGTAATTTGAACCACTAGATAACTGCTGATTTCACTGTAAGAAGGATTTGGAGTTTGATAACAATGGACTCCTTCATCTTGTAACTCTCGATAATGTGCTTTTGTTAGTTAGCAAGTTGTCTCTGTACTATAGGTGAAGCTCATTTTCTCTTCTTTAGTTTCATCAGCAGGAAAGTCAGACCTGTTGCTTGAGACCTTTACAAGGTTACTACATCTCTCTTCCCCACTGTATGAGAACACTTACTGTTAGCCCAGAGAGCCACAGTTTACTGGCTGTATGTTGAATTCATACACTTTATAGTATACGTATGTGAATTCCTGGTGGCCATTAGGGTATTCTGGGTTGGCTAGTCTGACTTTTACCTTATTTCTTTTGTTTTTTAATCTCTTTCTGTATTGACTTTAACATGGCATTATATTTAAATGTAAAAATTCAGACTAGGAATACTAGATCAACTACATGTTTACTTAGCTAAAGTATTTAGTTTCATTTCTGATCCATGGTACTTTTACAGAATCAGCCTTTTCTGAAAGAAGTAAATATACTTAGCATTTTTTCAATTGAAAGATCTTTCATAATTTTGTAAGGAAATATTTTTCATACATAGGGGAGTATCAAAGAAATAGCCACAAAACAGTAGATTCACAGTCACAATTAAATTTGGAGGAGAACCTCTGCTTACTATTTTTCCAGATGGGTTTTTTTTTTCTTTGGTTCATATACCACTAGACTTTTATAATTGTGCTCATGGCATACTCTCTTTACTTGCTTGGTATGATAATAGGGTATTTTGTTGCAAAATGTCATCCTCATGAAGAAAACCCCATATATTTTTAGAAGTGGGAGTAGTTTCCTTTTGGCCATGGGAGAGGGTATAGGGACCAGATCTTTATGATTCTATAAAATGATAGGTTCTAATTTTATATACTGTAAGTATGAGCCCCATCTCTGATGCTGTTTCTAATGGTATTCAGGCTCTTAAAGTGTTACTGTACATACTGGCTTCTGAAACAAGTTCTTTCTCATTGAGAGGCAGCTTATCAACTTAAAGATCCCCAGGTTACTTATCTGGAGACTAAAAAGACAAAACTGAAGCAAGCGAGTACAACAGACTTGACTTTTTATGTGGATTCTGGGGATTGAACTCAGATCTTCATATTTACCCAGCAACATCACCTACTAAACTGTCTCGCCAGTCCCTGACACCTCACTCTTCATAGTACTGGTTCTAAGAAACCTTTTCTGATACTACCATTTTCATTCCAGAACTGATGATCATCCTCTCAGTACAGCTCATTCTAGTTCCACTGTGGTCTGTTTCATGGCATTCCTGCTAATAGTTAGGGAGGGTGTCTTAGGCTATTGAGTCAGCTTACTCAGCTAATTTTCCAAACATGTAGTGATATGTTTGGCATATGAATGGTTGAGTGACTTAATACAACATTTTTTACTATATTTATAGTACTGGGATTATCCTGAATCCCTAGACATAAGTAAAATGATGCTAAACTATTACTAAAAGGATCATGAAATTGAGTTTTGTTTTATTATTGATTAGTGTTAAGTGTCAGAAACATAAAGATAAAAAAAGCTAGCTCTTCATTGTATAAAGTCACCTTAGTCAGCACCCTAAGGCCATATAACTCTGTTTTTGCAGTATTATTTGTGTGTTTCTGCATGTGTGAATACATGGCAGGTGCGTGGAGGTCAGAGACAACTGGATCTCATGTTTCTCTGTGATGTAGTCAAGGGGTGAAACTAAAGTCTTCAGACTTGGTGGTGTCTTTACCCGCTGACCCATCTCACTAGCCCCTATTTCATTTGTTCAAATGCAGAACTTTTCTTCCTAAAGTGGAACAAGATCCCCAAGGTCGTATGACCTTTGAAATGATGAACAAGAAATCTTGGTAGTGTGTGCAGACATCAATATATACTGCCCCTGTCGTACTCAGGAAACACCATTTAAAAACTAGTTTTTAAGTACCCATTTTGCTTTCTGGAATGTAATTTCTTTAGCTAAAAGTCTGAGCTTTGAATAGGCCATATTCCTGACCCCTTAATATTGTTTCATTGTAGGTCCTGTATTGTAAACATTATGTCAAGCATATGGTGGCCTTACCTTACTCTTCTAAATACAAGCAGATGTTTCAAATGTAAGTGGTGTCTGTCTTCTGAAACTTCCGACCTAGGGGGGCAAACAGACCAGGCTGCAGGATGAGTTAGTAAACATTAAATGCTCTTACTGATTAGGTTACAGTGCACACCAAGTAAAGAACTGATTCTGGAATTAATCCATCCAAATAAACCTTCCTCTCAACTTAGTAGATACAAAAGATTTAGGAGTAGAAAGTACTGGGTGTGGAATGGGGGGGGGGTGTTGTTTTTATTTGATTTTTCAAGTTTTGTAATTCTGGAAACATGAACTTTTCACCCTGTCAGGATATTTCCTAATAATCATGAAAGTATCCAAAGCATTTTCAACCATTAATGTAAAAAATCTGAACAAGCAATACTATCATAACTCCAGTAAGATATAATGGGTACTTGAAAAAGAAAATATTAACCAGCATATTTTGTAGGAAATAGCAGTAGAATACAAAGGGCCCTCAAGAAAGCAGCAATAAGTTCAACTCCTATAAATGGGTATGAACTCAGTTTGTGGATGAAATGGAAACAGATTTTTTTCATTGTTTCTGTATACTTGAAGCTTAATTTTTTTTTTTTTACTTGAAAAATATGTTTTATTACAACTCTGTGTTCCAGAAGGGAAGTCCGGGGCCGCTTAATTTTTTTAAAGTTTTGTTTACTTTGATTTTTCCTGTGTGGGGTGTTTTCCCTGCATGTAAGTGTGCCTAGAACTCACTGCTCGGACATGGCAGCAAAGCCCCAGGGACTTGATTTGTGAGCTAAAGGATGTGTGATGGGACCCAACCCCATGTCCTCTACAAGAGCAGGAAGTGCTGCTGACCACTGAGCCCTCTCTCCGTTCCCCTAAACTGATCTTTTAAATTATATATTGTAGTGTAAGACTTTTTTTCAGGAAAGTACACCATGTATTTAGTGCATATTATTCCCTGTGAGTCTCTTAAAAATCCCTCTTTTCATCTCTTCCCCTTCCATTTATCGCCTTTGTTCCCCAGACAATTCTGCTTCTGCTCTCAAGTGTCATCAATACATATGTGACTTTATGTATCTCTGAATTTTAGGATTCACAAGTAAGAAAAAGCATGCAATATTGAGACAAATTAGTTTCAAATATTTACATGCATCAACTTGAACATATAACTGTTGAATTTTTATGATGAAATTCATGTGCTTCTGGTTTTTCTGTAGTTAGAACACATCAGTACTTTGCACATGAAATTAATATTTTACGATAGCAAGAGAAGCTCATTAATGTATGTTTTCCTTGAATATGAAAACTTAGAGGTTCAATTCCCAGCACCCATATGGCCGCTGTGACTAATATACAGCCATCTGTAACTCCAGTTCTAGGGGCTCTGGCACCCTCTGCTGGCCTCAGTGGACACTGCATGCACATGATTTCAAATTTTGTAATTCTGGAAATGGGAAGTTTTCCTTCTGTCGGGGTGTTTCCTAATAACCATGAAAGTATCCAAAGCACTTTCAACTGTTAATGTAAAAATTTTGCCTGCAGGCAAAACACCCATACACATAAAAATAAATAAATCTTTAAAAGAATAAAATAAAAATTTGGGGGAAATTGCTCCAATTTTTAATTCTTCTTGGCAGTTTCTAGTAAAGTAGTAGATATCTCCTTTATATGCTCCCCTTTTCCCAGCCAAACTCTATTTAATCTATCGTTTTTATGTGGGATGAATTAGGGAGCAGAACTTGCTTTTTCTTAAATCCTCAAAACTGTTGAAGTTTGTTATGATAGAATTTGCAGGTTTGGGGAACATTTGCTCTTCTGCTCACCACAGTCTAAGAAAGCATCCTCGTTTTTAATGATCATATGTCTAATTAGTAATAAAATTGATAACTTTAAAATAAAATGAAAAAATAGGAAAGTTCTTTAAATCTGTATTATATGTGCAGGTTTTGTACATTTTAGTTTAAAACTCTGTGCGTGCGTGCATGCGTGCGTGCGTGCGTGCGTGCGTGTGTGTGTAGAATAGATTTCTAACTTTGCTGTCATATTATACTGTTCTGTTGGAAACAAACATAATTAAAGAGGTGCTCACATCGAGGAAAACAATTGGTTAGTTTAGTGTCTGACGTGATTTTAGGAAGATGCCACAGAGTGAAGATACCACGCTAACTTAGAACTGGAAAAATAAATGTGAACTACTAGAAATTCGTGCAGTGGTGAGTGGAACGCACTGCAGACCAAGCACACGGACAATAAACGCGTGGTGGGCATGGGCTTTTTAGCACTGTGGTTCTGGTGCACTGTACACCGCACTGTGCGATCACCGTTTTTATTATTGGCTTGTCTTGGTTTCCTTCAGAATTGATGTTGTCATTGTGTCTCAGTGTTTAGTTTCCATCTCAGTTCCTTGATTGTAGCATAGCGCAGACGGTTAATGTGTCTCTGGTAAAGTGTCTCATTGCTGGATCTGGAATGAATGGAGATGTAAAGATCTAAGTAGTGACTAAAATTGCAGGTGGCGTTCCATTTTAAAGCCTTTTTTAAAAATATAAACACATCGAAGTTTTTTTGAGCAATTGTGTTTTTTAAAATGATGGGACTGAAAGCAGAGTAGAGGAGTGACTGGCTAGAAGAGAGTAGATTGGATTAATACTGTGTAAAGAGACAGTGGTTAATGGATCTATTGTGCCTATGTAAAGCAGTTATTTATTAAGCCTTGTTTTTCCATGTATGGTCCATGACTGCTTCAGGTATCTACCAGCTTAGTAAGGTTTCTGTTGCTGTGGTAAAACACCATGACGAAAAGCATCTTTGGAAGAAAGGTTATTTCCCTGACACATCACAGTCTATCATCAGAGGAAGTCAGGGCAGGAGCCTGGAGATAGGAAGGAACTGATGAAGAGGCCATAGAGGACCATTGCTTACCGGCGTGTTCCTGTGGATTGTTCAGACTGCCTTCTCATTGCACCTAGGACCACCAGCCCAAGTATGGTACTGCCCACAGGCCACTCTGGGAGCATTTTATCTATTGAGATTATTCCTTTGAAATGATGCTAGCTGTGTGAAGTTGACATAAAACTAGCCAGTACAGTTGGCCCCTGTCATCTTCACACACAAACACATCACTATTTAAGTAGAACCTTTTCTTTCTCATTTATCCCTAAGATAAATATAAAGTTGATATAAAACTCAAATAACTTATAAAGTCCCATGGTCTTCAAAAGTCTCTTTAAAACACCCAAAGTCTCTCTAAAATTCTATCTCTAAAATTCCAGTCTCTGTGGGCTCCTGTAAAATCAAAAATAAGTATAAATACTTTCTTATTTCAAAGGCAGGAACCTGGGGCACCAGGTTCGTGCTGCTATTCTTAGCAATTGTCCCATGACACTGGTGTCGCTACATTGCTAGGGTCTTCTGCTGCAACTGGGCTGCACTTTGACCAGTAGCCTCTGCTGGTCTCCTTGGGGACTCTGATCCTGCCTCATGGATTATTCATTAAGTCACGGGGTGGTATGTGCATGTGAGTTCGGTTTTTTGAAGAGGCCAGAGATATCAGTCAGATCCCCCTGGAGCTGGAGGTACAGGCAGATCTGATAGGGGTGCTGGGAATCAAACTCTGGTCTTCAGGGAAAAGAATATGTGCTCTTAACCACTAAGCCATCTCCGATGAATATGAGTGTTTGGGATGAATATGAGTGTTTGGGATGCAAATGTGTGTGTGCACTTCTGTCCTGGTACCTTTGAAGGACAGAAGAGGGCACTGTGTCCCTGGAACTGGAATAACAGATGATTGTGAGCTGCCATGGGATGCTGGAAATTGAACCTAGGTCTTCTGGATAATCTCGCTTTTTATAGTCTATCCATTTTAATGGCATTCTTAGGGCTTCTGCTGCTTTACCTTAGGTATAAAATAATGATCTCTACAACTTCCCTCTCTTTTCCTAGTTGCAATTTTTCTTTGTAGTCAAAATAATAAGGTTTATCTGCTTTGCTTTACTTCTGTATCCCTGCAGTTATTCTTAACTGCAAATTCATACTTACTCACAAGTAATAGTAGTAAAGTTAAATCTCCCAGGCTGAAGTTCATCTATTAGAATACCCTTCTACAGCAGGTCACATATACAGTATTCCTTGGATTTCTGCAAGTTCAAAACTGTTTCTTTTTTATTGTATTTACTTTTGTAGACTTGCTATTTAAAGACTTTCTGACTACATGTGAATCTTTGGGTTACAGATTATAGTCCTTGAAAATGTACTAAACTGGTATTGTGTGTTGCTGTAAGGGGAATGGACACGACACTTAAAGGCATTGGTTGTAGCTTTTCTAGTGTATGGTAATTTCTTAACTGTGGTAGATATTTCTTCTTGTCTAGAAGTTAACATTTTAAATATCAAGTTTCTTAAATCAAGACACACAAGGAATTTAAATCACAATGCTCATAGATTAACTAGAATTGATGTTTTCTTTTACAGGAATTGAAACCTGATGTCATAACTAAATCCGCTCTTGATGATGATATCAACTTTGAAAAAACTTGCAAAAAGGTATATCTGTGGTAGAGATGAGGTACCAATGTGGAACACCTTATCTTGCCTCTTAATACTCTGTAGTTATCTCCTGGCATTCACCTCCAAAGTCTTTTGGCCTACTCCCTCTTTCCCATCCCCACTACCAAATTTTAATAGCTAAATACATGAAATAGTGGAAAGTATTTTAATAAACTAACTTACATCACGACTAAAAGTTTAGTGGTTTTTTTTTTTCTTTTTCTCTTACTTCTTGGTACTCGGGGTAACCCAGAATTCATCTCTTCCTGTCATTAATGCCCAGTAGCTTTGCAGTGTTAAAAGGAGTATTTTGTTGTTGGTCTTCTTTTGTTGAAAGACTTGTCTTCTCCTCTGCCTACTTAAAATGCATGTCAAGTATCTAATGTTAAACATCAATTTCTACTTCTTGTCTTTCCATTTATTTATTTTTAAGAGACTTTTTTATTTACTTTTATTTTATGTGCTTTATTGCTTTTGCCTGCATGTCCCCGGAATTAGAATCACAAACAGTTGTGAGCTGCCATGTGGGTGCTGGGAATTGAACCCAGGTACTCTGGAAGAACAGCCAGTGTTCTTAACTGCTGAGCCATCTCTCCAGCCCCTCCATTTATTTTTTTATGATTGTTTTTCATATGCTATATTGTATGTTCACTAAGGACATAAAAACATTCTGTGTTTGGAATGTGTCTATTTCTTTTCTCATCTCTATTAAAGAACATACTTACAGAATCAGAGAATGTATTTTGGCTCAGAAATTAAGGCGCTATTGTACACTGAGATGGGGTGTTGGAGTTTATAATGAGAGTATAATAGCATAGATAGCCTGATATACAACAGCATGATGCAGTCTCTGAGGAGAGTGCAGACCCTGCATCAGATAGAGATAGCATGGCAGGGTCTCTTATGAGAATTCAGAACACACATGTCAGGAGGTACTTAGATGTTTCCCAGGCCAGAATCAGGGGTAGGTGGAGGAGCTAGCTCTCTGGTTACTAACACCTCCTTTGATACACATTCTGCTGTTAAGAGATCTGTACATAGGAGTCTGTTAGCCAGGGTCTCACACAGTACCTCAGTAGCATTTTAAGTATCTAAAAGGGAAAAGGGTGCTGCTGCTGCCAGACTCCAGCATTACGTTATAATATCTGTCCATCATGATGTAGAAGGCATGGTAGCTAGGGTTGCTCCATCTATGACAATGGCTTCTTGTGAGGCTTAGTTACGTTCTGATGGATGCAGAAGCAGAGACAATGTGGATACAGGCAGAACTATAACTCCAAGCCCTCACTTGATGGTGCCAATAGGCCTTATTTCCCAAAGGATCCTTAGCCTCCTGAAACAGCTACTAACAGGGACCAAGCAAGCACCTGATAGTGGAAGAAATTTCATATTCGAGATATAACATAATCTAGTAAATTTAGAGATTGGTCCACTTCTGAAATTAGGACCTAAGGAAGATATAACTGGGATTTAATGTTAGCTAACTGAAGATAAACACTGAAGATAAACTGAAGATAGCCCCTCAGTGCAGATCTAATAGGTTGAGTATTGATGAGCTCTTCCCTTTCAAGGAGAAAAAAATGTCCCTAGCTAAAAACTAAACTACTTTTAACAATTTTTGAAGAGTAGCATGAGTGGTTAAAATTACCGTGTAATGCCTAGCCATCTGTCACATTTACCTGTGCTGTCAAGTAGTTCATGGTAAGCCTCATTTCACTTTTTGTTTGTTTGGTTGGTTTTGTTTTGTTTTGTTTTCTCGAGACAGGGTTTCTCTGTAGTTTTGGTGCCTGTCCTGGATCTCACTCTGTAGACCAGGCTGGCCTTGAACTCACAGAGGTCCGCCTGGCTCTGCCTCCCGAGTGCTGGGATTAAAGGCGTGCGCCACCACCGCCTGGCCCTTATTTCATTTCTACACAATTCTTTATATACACCCAAAGTGTATAAAATTAATTCTGTTATTTTTCTCTCCAGTGGAAACACTTCATTTGTCTATTTTCAGGATTTAAATTAACAATCTTAGTTGTGTTCAGATGTAATATAATTGATACTTAAAATGTTTTGTTAATATCCAAAGTATTGTTCAGGGTTTTACCACAATTCATTTCATCAGCCAAAAAACTATTTCGGATACTTTAAAATGTTTTGTTATCTCCCAGTTATCATGTAGAGTTTTACCACAGGTCATTTGATCAGCCAAATGAACTCTTTTGCATAATCTTCCTTAAAGTTTTACGTTAATTTAAAGGAGAATTCCTGGAAATAAGCTGTGTCTTCAGAGAGTGATGGAATAAAACTAGAGTGTTTTGGAGAGCTTGGAATGTCACAGACCCAGAGACTAATTACCTTATCTCAGTGAGCTCCATAGCCCCCTGAATAATTGCTTACCCTTCTCTGTGTCAGAACTAACATCCTGGGACTAACAGATACAAACCATTGGAACCCATTAACTTAGCTCACTGCTAATGTCCACAAACCAAAAGCTGAGAATGTGAATGGATCGCTTCTTAGGCCTATAGGAAAGCTTCCCCTCTTGCTGTGACCACATTTCTGATGTGCCCACCATTGTGTTTTAAACTTGCCTTGATTTATGAATTTCTTTGTTCTGTAAAACTATAAAATGTCATGAAGCTGCTTCCATGTTGGAATATGGAATTTGGGATAACCTAAATCAGTGTTCTTGGGCCATGGTCAGTTAAATCGAGAATAAACTCTCTTACTCTCTTTAAGGTGGGAGCTGTGCATTGACATTAGTAACTTGTTGATTTATTTCTTTAGATAACATTTAGAGTTCAACTTAAGCCCAATTTATTGTTACAAGTGTTAATACTCATATTCTTGCTCTCCAAGTGGGTTTATGACTTGTTTAAATAACATTTCAAAGAAGTTGTTCTGTACATAAGGAAGCTTTCTCTTTTAGACACTTATTTTCATCCAGAGTATATTTGAAGAATTCTTTTCAAAATTGAATAACAAATGCCTTTGTGTTGATAATAAATACCCAAATGCCAAAATAAAATTGTTCCGTTAAAAGATGGGGGTGTTTTCCACTTTTTGTTTAATTTATTTGAAATGGAAGAAACTGGAGGTGTGTGAAAAACCACAGTTTCCTGAGAATTTTCCATGGCAAACATTGTGTCAGTTTTAAATAAGGAAAGCTGTGGTTTCCGTCATCCAGCCTAACCCTGGGAAGGCTTTGCATGCAGCTATCAGCACTTCAGAGACTGCAAAACCCTGAATCACTGCACAGTGGATGCATCACAGGGTCTGCTCCTTTTGTGTCCCTGTGACATTGTCTCTCAGATGAAGTTTATCACTTCTGCTTTGGATTAGTCATTTGTAAACTAGAGTTGCAACAGTTAGTCAGTAAATGTATAGAGGCAGTAGAGAGGAGGGCGGGCCTGCAGGGGTATTTGTTCCTTTGAGTTCCTGCACTGAACACATGCCGGTAGGAAAGACCGAGCTGTGGCGTATTGTGTCCTGCTACACAGAGCAGCCAAGAGAATAAGCCTGTGCCCGCTGCTGCTGCTGCTGCTCACAAGCCTTTGGCTTGGATTTGGTTGTTTCACTAATGTTTTTATTTATTTTCTTTCTAAAAAGATTTAAAGTAGACTTCAAACAATTTAGTGCAAAAATTATTTGCAGTTAAGTCAAAAATGATATGTGAATTAGAGGAAAACTTGTGGGGACATAGTAGACCAAATTCAGTTTGAGTTCCAGTTTGTTCCTACATAGCTAAATTAAATGATCTTGAAATCGAGTGTAGATTGTAGAAAAAAAGCTCTTGGCCTATAGTCTTTTGTTAATATTTGAATTTGAATTTTAAAATTTAAGTGAAGCATTGTCTAAGGAAATTCTTAATAAATGTTTTAGAAGTTTGAGATGTTAAGTTTGCTTTCTTGGCAATAAAATTAAAGAAATGTTTGAATTGTTAAATTTTACCTTCTTAGGAATAATCTGTCCTGGCACTATTTTTATTCAAATTAAACTGTAAGGTGTTCTGTAGTGTGTGATGGAAGAAAAGCTGCAGAATCTTTGAGCTCCTAGAAGGAAACTAGACTGTGGACATGGAAATGGCTGTAGGAGAAAACAGGCTTGAGAGGCACTCTCAAGTCTCTGTTAGACATGCCGGTGCAGATCAGTCGGATCCCAGGTGGAGCTTAGAGCCGGGGTGTGGAGGAGGTTGGCCCCATGGGTGTGCAAAAAAGTAGCATGTGTTGTGAATGTCTTCATTTGTAAACACAGGAAGTGCTGCAGAATTCTATGTTTCTATCTAGTCCTCAAATATTTGTGAAGTGTTGGGAATGAGCTAGGTACTTGTTGCATTCTGAGCATACACCAAGGATAGAAGACATTCAAAATAAGAGAGAACATTATTCCAGATCTTCATTAAATGAGACTTCAAACATTGCTGTCATCATAACTTAGCTTAACACTAATACAGTAATTGAGTCTTTCTTATTAACTTCATTTTCTTAGACATTTAAGCTCTTTGATAGTAAAAGCTATGATTCTTTTTTTTAAATTTATAACCCATGATATCTAGCACAATTCTAAGTTTTTATAGACTTAAATTGTAACATTATTTTAATTACTCAAGATCAGTTATGTTTTTATCAGTGTGATCTTTGTCTTTGGATTACATAAGTAACCTATCTAGAGAGAATATTTGCAAATTTTGTGACCTAACTAATACATACAAAAGATTGATAGATTTCAGTTTAATCGTTTCCAGTAGTGCTAGGTTAATATTGATGCTCTATGTTTATTGCTTTCAATTTTCAGCCAGATTCAACCGCAACTGAAAGAGCAATTGCCAGGTTAGCAGTTCACCCTCTTCTGAAGAAAAAAATAGATGTGCTAAAAGGTATGAGTTAAATAACAAGTCAGTATGCTAAATGCATTTAGGTGTATGATTTTTGATAGATGATTCATTTATTTTAAATATCTTTAATGTATATAACTGTGGACATATGTCTGCAAGTATGAAAGATGTTTGATATAAAAAGATTAAATCTGTATTTTATATAAATTTTAATATGTATTATATATAAAAATTATATAAAATATATACAAAATTATGTTGAATATTTGATGTTTTAAATATTGATACAGCTCATACTGTGTCACATAATTTTTATATATCTTTTATAAAATATATTTATGAAATTAAGTACTTTGTCAAAGACTAAATACCACTTACTTTTATTCCTGAAAACTAATTCGGTGGCACTAACACAAAAGTTAATGTTGTCATTTTATTGTTTTCAATGATATTTTTATTATTCTTCGTATTTCAGAGATATGAAGGAAGTAATTTTCTTTTCATTTTGCCGTTTAAGATGGCTGTCTCCTAATGTGCCTTATTAATTTGGTGTTTAAGTAATGAAAAGATTTCTTTGTGACCTCAGACTCCTGTTCCATACATACTGTAGATTCCAGTTGTCCTCTTAACTGTTTGCCCATAGCTGAAGCAGCACTGTGTGGGGACAATGACACTTTGTATGTGCCAATGCTGAAACAAGTCTTGCACTGTCTTCCTTGCAGCTGCTGTACAAGCCTTCAAAGATGCAAGGCACAATGCTCCTCAGGCTGGGTCATCAAAGAATACTTCAGAAGAAAGCCAGTGCAAGGATACTCTGGGCTCAAAGGATGATGCAAGGCAGTTACAGCCTCAGGAGAGAACTGTTGTCAGTGAGCAGAGAGGAAAAGATGCCAAAACAGCAGCAAAGAAAGCAGTAAGTGATTTAAAAGAAAAAATGGCCAAGATAGAAGATGGACCCAAAGCAGTGGCCACTCCATGTTCTCCAGGGATGCCTTCAGGAAAGGATGCTGTGGTTACCTCTGCACACCAGAAGGCACCTGCTGACGCAAACCAGAAAGCCTCAACCATAAGCACGGAGAGAGAGAGTGAGAGCACCCCTGGCGGGAACAGTGGCAGTGAGGAAGAGTTAAGTGAGGAGGAAAAGGAGTACTTCGACGACAGCACGGAAGAGAGGTTCTACAAACAGTCTTCCGTGTCCGAGGACAGCGACAGTGGTGATGACTTCTTCATTGGAAAAGTGAAACGGACACGAAAGAAGGATTGTAGTTTGCGGTCCTCGGCTAAGGACCAGAAGCCCCTCCCAAAGATGTCACCTAAAACAAATACACTTGAAACCAATTGGGGTGTAAGAAATGGTCAACACAAGCTGATTCCAGAAGCCAGGAAGTTAGAATCCGTGTTTTTTCACTCTTTATCTGGACCTAAAAGCTCCAGAAGGTAAGGGCATGTTTTTATTCTGAACTGATTTAGTTTATTTGTTTACTGTCTGAAGTGGTTGCATATCTTCACAGTATGAGAGAAACTCCTCATACACCTGCTTTGTGTCAGCCCTGCTGGGTTTTGCCTGGTGCTCTCTCTCCGTCTTCATGATGGGGAACATGTAGACATACACACACAGTAGTAACACACTGCCCAGCTTCACGAGAAGAAGTCATTCGAGCCAGGTGACACAGCTGGGTAATTTAGGTTTGGTTCTTTCATTATCAGGGTTCCAAAATTTAGATCATATTTATGAAAAGCTTTAAAAAGTTTCACGTCTGTCTTGATAAACAAGGTTTTCTGATACATGTATGATAACCTACTACCATTCCAAACATGGCTCCTTCCATGTTTCAGTGCATGAGGCTGCTTTTCTCCAGACTGATTTATTTTGGGATACTGCTCTTCGTCTCTGCTGATAGCCACTTTTCACAGCTGGTCTGCTATAAAGTTTCATTTCATTTATCATTTTTATCTGATAGAGAATACTGATGCATTTTTATGTAGAGGCTGTGACTATCAATAATGACCCTTTTTTTCTGTGTATTTATTGACCCTTTTTTTCTGTGTATTTATTGGTCAGAGGTACTCTTTAATAAAATAATACAATGTAAATATTTTTTCTAAACCTGGCATAGAAAAGAACTTCAAACAACTTTAAAACCTTGAGAGTAATTAAAATATTTACCTATCTAACTCAGTCGTACCCAAAAGGTTTCTAGATTTTTCGTGTTTCTGCACCAAAAATGTAGGCATTAATTTTCATTATGTATAAATCATTCTCCCCTTGAGAAAATGTTTGAAGTTTTTTATGTAGACAGTATCCAAGAGCAAGACAGTGAAAATGGATTGATTTCCATTTTAGAAGAAGTCCCTGTGTGAGTGGAAAGGTAGGTGTGCTGTGGGATGGTCTGTATGTCAAATGTGTTGCTCTGATTGGTCAATAAATAAAACACTGATTGGCCAGTAGCCAGACAGGAAGTATAGGCGGGACTAACAGAGAGGAGAATTGAGAGAACAGGAAGGTGGAGGGAGATACTGCCAGCCGCCGCCATGACAAGCAGCATGTGAAGATGCCAGTAAGCCACAAGCCACATGGCAAGGTATAGATTTATAGAAATGGAATAATTTAAGATATAAGAACAGTTAGCAAGAAGCCTGCCACGGCCATACAGTTTGTAAGCAATATAAGTCTCTGTGTTTACTTGGTTGGGTCTGAGCGTCTGTGGGACTGGCGGGTGACAGAGATTTGTCCTGACTGTGGGCCAGGCCGGAAAACTCTAGATACATAGGGGTGTGTGTGTGTGTGTGTTTGTCTGTTGGTGGAGTGAGCAAATGGATGCTTTATCATCTATTCCATCAACAGAAGATTTTGTTTGCCTTGTAGCTCCTAATGCTGTTGTCTTTTTCTTTCTTTTTTTGTTTTTTAGGGATTCCAGAGAACAGGCCCCAAAGAATAAAGCTCCAGGTGTGTACTAATGACTGCTCAGACTGACAAACAATACTTTGCCACAGTGAGAGGATGGAAATTGTCATCTTCTAATAGTATTACTGAATTGTGTCCACACCATGGAAATGCAGTGCTGTATCATTTTCAAGATCATTTCTTTCTTTTTTTTTTTAAAGTGGTTAAATTATAGTAATCCATTTTCTTAATGGGTTCCTTTTGGCTTGTTTTGTCTCCCGTTGTTAGTAAAACTGCTTACTCTCTTGATGTTACTGTTAGAAAGATAGACTCACTCAGTAACAATCTGCTTTCAACATTAGCTCCATAATAACTCCTCGTGGAAGTTTTTACCGTGAAGCTGTTTTCTGTTGGGTATCAGCTTTAAATTATGACATATTTTGTCTAAGTAAAATGAGATTCTTCTTTAGTAATTGGTGTAAAG